>NC_142127.1:26080000-26085000 GCF_024610735.1 Ursus americanus | reverse complement strand
ATCCCCCGTATTTCACCACCGACCTTCGTGAGCTGCAGCATGGCCATCTTTCCCACACATTATCAAGTGCATGGGAATGTATTATTTGGGGAAAAAATGGTTGTATTTAAGACTTGGACAAAGCCATTAACGTGCGTGCCCGGGACCCTGCCAGATGCTGTCCACACACAGGTAGAAATGCTCTGTAATACGCATACGTGCTGATGGGCCCGTGCAAATAGAAAACAGAGGAGTTACAAGTTTCTGCAAGAAGAGAACAACTTCTTTCAGAATCAAAAGAAGACTCACTTGATTATAAACTTTCTCACAATACAGCTAAATAATAGAGGTTTCACAAAGGTTTCCAGGTGTCACTGTCAAAACCACAGCAGGAGGTCAGAGTATTGCTAACTTCCAAAATGCATGAAAGAGGAAGTTCTACTCTTCAAGATGCTTATCCTTTCGGATTTCCAAGTTTTAAAATGTAAATACTGATCTATGGACATAGTGAAATTTCCAAGTTTTAGTTTGGTACACCTTTAAATAATTTCTACACCTGTCTAAGAATGCTGAAAACTATTTTCTCTTAACAAAGTCCAACACCAACTCTAAATTACCAACATAAGAGACACTAAGCCAATAAAATGTGCAGTTTCCTTCTGGATGTTTATTTTCCTAAACACAAATTGCATTTATACTGGGAAACAGTGGATTAAATACTAGAAAAATCTTTTCTCCAATGAATGTCTCTTTTCCCAATTTACCTGAAAGAATCTTATAAGGAATGTAGATAGACTATTACTTCCTAAGTAAATTTAAATTTAACACCAATTTACTCACTCTAGTATTTCTATATTGGAACTAACAGCTTCCATAGGACCTCTGCAAAGTGCCAGAAATATGATCTCATGCGTAGTAACAAATTTAAATGTGTTTTATTTTGCATGTCCTTTTTCCCTGTGCGTTTTCCCCATCTCTTCCTTTCCATGACTCCCCACTCCCAGTTTCTAAGCTACTCATCCACTTCGGAGACCCAGGAACACTGCCTAGGGAAGGAACTAACTTGAAAAAAATGCACCAGACTCACACCTGCTATAAGTAAGATGTAATTATTATCCACACACTTCTTAAAGATTTGAAAGTAAAATTCGTATATAGTTCTCATTGGAGTCACTACAAGCAATATAACATAGCTTAATACTCAAGTCTATTACATGCCACCCTAAAACACCTCATCAGAAGGACTCTTGTGTCCAAAATGCCAAAAGTCACTTGCCCTTTCCTAAAGCATTGCAAAAGTTGGACAACTATTCTGAATGTGAATTATGTCAATCACTTACTAAACTGGACACATTAAGGGCTGCATGTTTCCATCCTTACGTGAGTCAGTTTGTAACCTTTAGCAAATCATTTCATCCCGGTCTTTGTCCTTTTCCTCAAGAATGATGAATTTGGTTTCACAGTCACTGTAAGCTGAAGGACATGGCGACCGCATGAATGGTCAGAAGCAAGGCCAGCTCTCAAAACAGCCACCAGTTCCGTGTCAAGGCATCCACCTTTGGTCTCCTCTGGAAGGGGCCAGACTTCACCTGGCACTAAATCCAGTGGGGTCTGCATTTCCGCCGCGACGGGTATGACGAGCAGCGATCTGGGCTTTTGAAGATGTCCTTACTGGAGGCGTCGGCGGGCTTTGTCCGCACTGTTGGTTGTTAGGGCTGAGTGGCGTTGCTGGAGCCGAAGGGGGAGCTGCCATTGCTGGTAGCGTGTCATTGCGGATGTTACGCTAGTATGGGTTTCAGCTCGAGTCTTAGAAATCAGAAGGGTAATGAGCGAGGAGCCGGGAGGAAATAAGCCAGCACATGTTCCTGAATAGCTCTCCCTGTCTCCCGTGTTCAGGTTCTGCTCGGGCTCCCAAACCCTGCTTCTCTGCCGCCTGCTTCCGTGCGAGGCGCGAGGTGCAGTGCAGAAGGTCATTGCCAGGGTTCTCTCCATCTGCAGCCGGGATGCTGCTGTCGGCCGCCTCTGGCAGGGACGCCGGCTCACCCGGAGTGTGGCTTCCTTACCACAGCGCAGGCCTCCCCACAGCTCAGCCGGCCTCTCTTCCCGATGCTGCTTGACTTGTCTTCTCTGGGCTTGCCAAGGCATGGACCCTCATTTGTCTCAAACTCTCCTAAACCGCTTGACTAAAAAATAAAGACCTAAGTACGACATAAGCAGCGCATGCAGGCAGGATAATTAGGATTGATGTGCTCTTTTAGGGGCACCAAATCCTCATCCTCCCCCTTCCAGTCGCATTTCTCACCTGCTCATGCAGTGCCCACCTGTGGCTTGCTGGCATTGCCACTGCCTGCAAATGGGGAGGTTTCCAAGTTCAAAATGAAGGCTTGATCTTCTATGGTAGATCTCTACCAGGACTGTGGGGAGTTAGGGAAGGAATTAAGGACAGTATGTTGTCCTAGTTTGTGTCACTGCTCCCTTGTTTATGTTCTTCCCCGACTATTCCCACACCCCCTCTCCAGATTTTTGCATGGCTTTTATAGCCTCTAGTAATTATATCAGCAGCATGGAGTCTATTTTTATCTCTTTTGAATGTGTGCAACATAAATGTCAAAAACCATAAAATCTCTTTTTAGCATGTACCTTGCGTGCAAGGTTCCGGAAAGTGTGATGCAGCATTCAGAGAGATGTTGCATTTTGAGGTCAGACAGATGAAAAATGGAAAACGCAGTTTCACCACTTAGCTTCATGAACTTTCAGTAAGTCCCTTATCATCTTGAACTCTTAGCTGCTGCTTCTGCAAAATGGAATTCTACCGTCCGTCCTAGAGAATGGCAGCCTCACACCTTGTTTAGTGTCTAGGATGTCCCTTTCCCACAGCAGGTATCTCCAAACACCTAATTTTTTTTGTTTGGTGCTTAAATGTTGTGGCCTTTCAATGCCCTCCTTTGCCCTTTGCCAAACTTAGAGAAAGAATAAAATCTTACTGGTTCAGCATGGCTACTGTAAAATTATTACAGGCTCCAATCACAAAATTATTTATTACACGAGAGAAATATACAGAAGCCACCCTCACCTAAACCTGTCCCTGGACTTAGCAAACAATAGTAATAGCACTAATAATAATACCACCTAGCGTTGATGAAGCGCTTACCACAGGCCAAGCTCTGGGTGCTTCGCATGTTTGGATTCCTCTAAATCTTCACAACTACCCATTGTAATAGATCCCCCATTCTCCCCCCATTCAATAGAGGAAGACACTGAGGCAGGTTCCAGATCTTGCCCAAAGTCACAAGTTAGTAAACAGAAGAGTTAGAATTCAAATTTAAGCAGTCTGACCCCAGCGCCTGCGGAAACATCAAGTGTATGAGAGATAGGAGCCCTCGCACTGCTGGGCTTTTCTAGCTTCTCGTACAAGGCTGTTTCCTCTCTTTTCACTTCCTTTTTGGAATTGGCCCATTAGGGAGGCCAAATGGGCCTGTCCGAAGGGCATGTAAACCCGGAATCCCTTACTCAGCTACTAGGTAAGGGTCACAGTGTTTCAAGGGATAGAAGGACCTCCGCGTGTCCAGGGGGTCTGGTGCATTTCGTTACGGCTCATGAGCTTATCTCTAATTGGACAGACATGGGGAGAAGGATTTAGAGAGTTGTGAAAAACATGTGTTCTTTCCTAGTCAAAAGTATACTAGTATGAAGAATAAACAAGATGGAAGTAACACGGAGACGTGGAGGGGATGATCATAAAAAATAAAAGGGTGTATTTGATGGCCATAAACAAAACCAGTGATCAAAGGAAGAGCATATAGGTAATAAATATCATAATCTGTTTTATGGGCAAGCGAATAAGAGTCAGTTATGTAAAGTCTCTCTCCTTTCTCATAAGTGCCTTGTTAATTATCACAGTCATATTGGCACTGTCGCCATCGCGGAGAGCAGGGGAGGCCGAGGCCATCGGAGCCTGCTTCTTTGTAAGGTTAAGGCGATTACTGACCAGATGCTCAGCAGCCAGGGAAAGACTTGCATGTAAAACAGAACAGGGGACTGAAGACCTTCGGAGGTGACATTTAGAGAAATATGATAACTTGTAAACACCAAAGTGCTTCAACTTTTATCACACTTTGAAATCAGTTCTCTGAAATTTACAGTTATTAAACTTAATCCTTAATCTTTGGTAGGGTGCCCTTATGAGTCATCAAACAAACTCAGATGTGGAAGTGTTTGAGAGAAGAAAAGAAATGAGAGTAAATTGATGAATGATTGTTAGTGTACCTGGAATCTGGGCATACCCATAGTAAAGAGCACTGGACACTGGATTAATACTGATCTAAAGATCCAGAGCTTTGCTGAAGAGAAGATATACATGCAACATGTTCTTCAAAAACAGAGTCCTGAAAATGAAAGATAGATCTTATCTGCGTTAACTAAGCAGCTAAGTTGTTTACTTACTAGGCTGGGGAAAAGGTGAAGGTGAGATATGGAGAGGAAGGAAGGAACATTCAGGATCCTTTGGCCCCTGACATAGGGTCTCTCTGGGAAACAGAAAGCAGTGGGAGCTCCTGAGAGCCTCATGTGAACGTCTGAAGTTCTATTGCCCATCACCGCAGGTGTGTTGAGGTGTTTAAGTGTGCTCCGGGATAGGTGGGCTAGACCTCGTTTCAAAGTGAGAATCTGAGCACTTAATTTTCAGAAGAGAAGGAAGAGGAAGAGGGAGCGAGGGAGGGAAATGGCGCCGTGTATGGAAGATCCCCACATATCTTACCTCCCCCGAGAGGCTGATGCAACTAATTCTGCTGAAAAGCAATAGCATGGATACATTTTAAATTTATTTCTAAAGACTTCAATTTAATAAGATTCTGAACCACTATGAACATTGAAATAGCAAAGCTACCAGTGATCATAATCAGGTAAAATTCTTAAGGAATTTTCTCTGGTTCTGATGTCTATCCCTCCCCCACCCCGGCCAAAATGAGGGCAGGGATTTTTGTTATTTTGTATATGGTTGGGTGGCATTTTCCTGTCTCTGT
>NC_142127.1:26075000-26077500 GCF_024610735.1 Ursus americanus | reverse complement strand
TTTATTTTTAAACCGTATTCTTTAAAATGCTTTCTTCATTTTCATTTCAATGATCTATTTTTTATAACTCTAATGCTTGTTTTCATGTTGCCATTAGCCTGTCTATTTTCCCCCAAGGACTTAAGTTTGAATAAAAACCTAACTTCTGAAAAATGTTCACATTGACAAAACATTGCATTAACATTTCAGAAAGTTTCACGTGTCAATTAGACAACACGGAAAAATTATGAAATTTTACTTTTGGAAAAGTCCGGCAAAAAAAGGAACGTATAGGAATTTTGTCATTTCTAGTACAACTGTGTTCCAGTATTCCAAAATGCTTTCTATGCTGTGCAGTGTATATGCACAAAAAAGGCTAGTGCGGATTAAGAAAAAAACTTAAGCTGATATGCATGTTGTAAATTGAAAAATAATAGTGGGAAAAATATACCTTTTGTGTCCTTCTAGTAAGTACACAGGCTTTGTAAGGAAAAGTAAATTATTCACACACAAAAAATCAAAATATCTTTATGAAACATAAGTTTGATATATTTTAATTTGTGAAGCAATTTGAGATTTTTAGTAAACTTGTATATTTTGAATTTATATTACATCTTTTTCAAAAATATCACAGGGGTTCTAGTAGATACTGATTAATTTATTTTGCAAAAAAATATTTGAAGAATGGCTTTTTATCTTTTAAGTCTTAACAATATCAGTGTTCCTTGGCTTGAAATTTGAGCAGGCATAATGATAAAAAGCTTTCTTTTCCTGCCTTAGTAAGTTAAAATACGAAAATCATACCATAAACTTACATCGATTCTGGATAGATCTGCTATTCTAAAACTAATTTTAAGAGAGTCAAGTTCTGTTAAAGATTTTGATATTACTTTGTATTCTTCACTAAAATTCATGTACACATAGACAAGAGTCTGGCCTCTTGGGGCTCAATACCCAAGGGGTTTCTAAAATGATTCTATGATTTTCCACCATAATGTATTAAGAAAGGCAGGTCTTAATAAAACTTTACGATCGCTATATGAATATCTATATTCAGGTCTTCACTTCCATGAGAGACATTCATTTTAATTGTATGTAGTTGTTCTATCATCAAGGAAGATTCTGAACTTTTGAAAATTGGCCTTTATCTGCCCTAAACCTCTAACATTCCACTGTATCTTAATGAAACGGAGGTTCTGTTCTTTCTGTCCAGGGCTTCTGATAAGTGTTTGCAGACTATGTAAACTTCTGAATAATAACTTTCAGTAAGGCAGAAGTCTTAAACATCTTAGTATCATTTTGTGCAGTATTATTCTGCTCTGCAAGATAAAGTGTTATCAATACTTCATAAGATAGCGGTGGCCGGAGAATGGATGAAATTCATAGTTGCTTTCACACTGCTCCCTTTCTTAGGGTGTGGGTCACAGATCACGCAGCTGTCAGCCAATAGATAATCTTGATGACTAGAATGAAGCCAGCAGAGAAAAAGGTGCCTGCCGTCTAAACGACTCAGGAAGGACTTAGTAAATTACAGCCAAAAAACTAGGGAGTGAAAAGATTTTTGGTTTATTTGTTTACAGGGGAAAAAAAGTGCCGTCTTTATCTGTTTGCGGAATTTTCCCCATCACCTCAGGAAGTGAAAACTTACTTTTTCTTTTTTAAAAAACGGTGCGATTGTTTAATCTGTGTAACTTGTTACTTGAGGTAAAACGAGGAAGAAGCACGTGATTTGGCCTCTCTTTCCAGTGAGGGAGGGGGTTCCGTAGAAATTACTGAACCAAGTGGATGTCTAAAATGAAAGCCCTTTTGTGACTAAGATGATTTCAGAAGTGTGCTGTGACTGTCTGACTTTTGCCACATCCAGGCTTAGGCCACCAAGCGGTCAGGGTCAGCAAATTCCACTACCTGAAAGTAAGGCTGCAGGAAAGGGGATTTGGGGCCTGGGAAAAAGCAGTTGAAGCAAAGTAGGAAAGCAGGAGGTCTCCTCTCTGCCCCTCCCTCCCCCTCCTACCCTCTCCCTCCCTCTCTCTCTCTCTTACTCTCTCTCTCTCTCTCAGAAGAGTAGCTCGAAAGGGAAGGACGGGAGGAAAGGGAAGGGTGGTCATTGAACTACTTTTAGAGCAAGCCTGCAGATAAGAATTGTGGTGTCCAAACAGAGCTGTGTCTGTGACAACCAGATTGTTCCAAGCATGGGCCATCCTGCCCATGCAAGCTTTCTGCTGCGCGGTTTGTTTACATGCTGTTTGGGTGGCAAACCCAGGGAAAGTCTGGGTGAAATCCACTGCAGGAAGACCCCACCATATGCCTTGTCATCTAAACCCCAATTATTTAAACATTCGGAAGGTTAAGACATCCATCCGTGCATTATTCTTGCTCTTATTTCTGAATCAAGACATTATTCTCTCTAGTTCATTGACCTGGATTGCAGCTGACATCAATATAAGCCTCAGAACACCTTTCTGAAGTAAGACTTGATACCGATTTGGTCCTATTAGGTGTAAAGCGTGCCCCCGCAACACCC
>NC_142127.1:26067500-26072500 GCF_024610735.1 Ursus americanus | reverse complement strand
CGCAGGAAAAATATTTCTTTAAGAGACAAGCTTTTGCTTCTTCAGAAGAAGGTACGGGTTCCTGTTAAAGTTTTGGGAGGAAGGAGGTTTAATTTTGTAGGACTACAAGAGCTAAAAGTATATTTCAGTTAGTATCTACATCTTAGAAAAACGTACAGTTACAGATGAGGTTTAGGGGTGGGGCAACTAGAAAACAATCAGAGAAAATTGTTACAGTTTTTCTACTTCATGTTTATTTTTTACAAAACATTCCAACGTACCCTGGCAGTTACTGACTTTACACCTTTTATGGGCTTTGAAAGTTGTGTAACCTTTTCAGAGGAAGGTGATAGACACAATATCTATTTACACAAGGACACATTTCCCCTTTCTTTATATTCAGTTTATTCAAGGTTTTATTTCCAAGGTCTTATTACTATAAAACTTAAAGCTAGACAAGGTCTGCCCTCATGTCAGATAAAAAAATTCCAAAACAATTTTGATGGCTCAGAAGCTTATTATTTCATACTTCTGGGTCCTAAATAAATTACAGTTATTTTCACATTCCTCTTGAATATCCTTCAGGCATGATAATAAGCATATTTTTCTGTATAGTTTCTTAATACTTTGTTTTTGATGGGTATAAAGCAAGTTGCTGAATGGTCATGGATTCCAATAATTAGAGAGTCTCCCCAAATCTTTTCTCTCCTTGTGACATATTGTTGGGAGACACGTAGTCACTTGATGTATTTAATAAAGCATTGTGGAATTGTTGGCAAATAGATGAACAATGCAAATAAAAATATTTGTGTATAGCAGTTGTTTGGGGGCCTTTCCTCACTACACCATCGCACTGGGCTCGCTGAGGAAGGTGTTGTCAGGTTTTTTTTTTAGCCATCAGAGGGAATTATTGACTCGTGCTCTGGAGTACAGTTTAGCCAAATATTATATCCGTAGAGTGTCAGCATATTATAGATGTAGACAGAAAGTGAAGCTGAGAAAATTTCTAAGGGATAGAAACTACAACTCCGAAAACTCAATGAAAGGAGAGGCAAGGGGTATGTGTATTTGAACACCAGTACAATGACTGGTTTCCTTTGGTAGGAGTGAAGTAAGGTAATCAAAACCATCATGAGTTCTAGATATAGAGGAAAACCCTAATATGTTTACCTTTGTAAAACAATGAACAGCTATTAAGCCTTTGATTAAGCAAAATTTCAGTTAGAACATTGTGACCTAGGATTAGGGTGTCTTCTTGAAAGGTAACTGAACTGAAAAAAAAAAAAAGAAAGAAAGAAAGGAAGGAAGATAAATGAATTTACTGTTGTGAATTCTCTGACCAATATCTGTTTTTAGGATAGTTTGGGGAAGGGAAGATCCTTACTTTTATTTCTATTTGCTATTATTTTTATACTTCCTATATTAAGGAAGAGGTTTCAAGGGGGAAAGTACGTAACTAAGATGTTATTACCTGCATGTGGGAGCTTATCCAGAGCCCCAGCAAATTTATGGAAATGTTAACCTTTTTTTAATCACTACCACACTGCTACTGGAAAGCTCCTCCAGGTACAGGGAAGCTGCTAGTATTTCTAGAGGGGATGAGTGGCTGCCATCTTCTCAAGATGTTCCCATAATAGGAAGTTGAAAGAGTGTCAGAACTAGCCCCTCCACATTGGAACCATGGGATTGCAGAAATTCTTCTCTCATTTCACTTAATATGCATATTTTTTACATAGCTAATCTGAAATGGAAACATTTTTATCCCTACATTCAAAACTGCTTTTGTTTTATCAGCTGACATTTTACAACTCATTAATTTATAATGCGGGTTTAATGCCTTTGAATGTTCCTGGGATAAAAAATTAAAGTGACCAAGCTAGTTTGTATAAGGGTTGACTATGGTATGTTCATAGCTGTTTTTTTATAACAGTGTTTTGTGCTGGAGAGCACGTTCCATGGGGATATTTCAAACTAGCATGATCCCTTCTTTCTAGCATTAATTAATCTTGCCTCCCCAAGTGATAAAAGTTATTCCCATTTTTAAATCAGGAAATTAAGGCTCATGCATTTCAGTGACACATAGTCAAATTCAGAGGAAAATTGCTGTTTGAACTTGCTTTGTTTCATTGTATCTGTCACGAGACCCCGCCCCCATCATCAAATGAGAAATTGACCCTTGAATTTAGTCCTGTGAACTTTATCCACCCAAGTGCAGAGGTAACAAGTTAATTGTGATCAAGAAGGGGTGTTGATGATAAATCTTACCTGGAAAAACAAGTCACCGGATAAAAATTCTAGAAGAATTGCTGCATCCTATCTTTAGTAGCATTGTACCTGGAAATCGAACTTTGGGAGGAAGAAAGGGCTAGGGTTCAGGTGAAGAATCCTAGAATGTCCATGAACACTTAACACATATAAGGACATTTTAAGAAAGCAACTAGGCCATTAATCCATGGGCTCAAATATAAATGATCTCCAAGCATCTAAGAGACTCAGGAAACCAAATGACTCATAAAATTCCTAAGGACTTCTTTTAAACTTTGAGTCCTATAATCAAAAAAGACGTTTTTAAAATAAGGCTACATGTCCACATCAAGTATTAGCTGCAGGATTAAGCATACTGTTTCCCACCATGGTGCTACTACTTGAGGACGCTTTTGCAAATCAATTTTCAAATGAAGGGCCAACACCAAAACTGTGACTGGCATGTACTCAAAACTTCTCTTTTCATCCGTACCTACCACACGTTGCAGTAGCAGACAAAAGAAGAAACTGGAGCCACGGTCCCACCTTTATTTTATTTGTTAATTTTTAAAAGATTTATTTATTTATTTATTTATTTATTTATTTATTTATTTGAGAGAGAGAGTGTACGTGATCGGGGGATGGGCAGAGGGAGAGAGAGAATCTCAAGCAGACTCCATGCTAAGTGCAGAGCCCAACTCGGGGCTCCATCCCACGTCCCTGAGTTCATGACCTGAGCCAAAACCAAGACTCAGATGCTTAACCCACTGAGCCACCCAGGCACGCCTATTTTTTATATATTTTTTAGAAGATTTGTCCATTTATTTAAGAGAGAGAGAGAGAGCACACATGAGCTGGGGGAGGGGCAGAGGGAGAGGGACAGAAACACATTCCTCACTGATCACAGAGCCTGACGCAGGGTTTGATCTCATGGCCCCGAGATGAAAGCATGTCCTGAGCCGAAACCACAAGTGAGACACTTAATTGACTGAGCCACCCAGGCACCCCTATAGTCCCGTCTTAATTATTATTTCAGTGGATATCAGTGTTTTATTCTTCACAAAGTTGCCATCACACATATATGTTCGTAGGCTCCTTGTGGCAACCTCGTAGACAGGGAACCTATTATCATTATTTTTGCCCATTTGTTCTAAGTTTCCTCAGATGATAGGCCAAGGCCACACAGCTGGTTACACATTGGGACTGGGATGAGAAGACAGGTCTTCAAGCTCATAATTCTGGGAACTGTCTCTTTATTTCTATTGTTTCCAAACTATTGTGGGAAACATGGGTGTATCGTTAGGTTCTGGTAATTGATCAAATTGGTAGGCTTCTATAACTCAAATTAAGGGGATCCATGAAAGTAACAATCAACAAAACAATTCAAAATTAAGCAACAGTCTCTATTTTGCATCATGAAAATCCCCAAAAGTCCCAGGGATTTTCATTTCCTTACTCTGATCATGTGGAGTTTACATTTAGATTGCATTCTTCATTGGGAATTTGTAAGACTACGTGTATTTTTGTGTGGCTGTTGTATGCTTGAAGACGTGCTTTCTAGCCCTGGCTTTGCCACCCTCTGGCTGCAGGGCCTTAGACAAGTCACTGGACCTCACCTCCTTTATCACACGTGGAGGGTTGACTTCAAGTGTCCTTTTAGCACTACGACTTTATGATTCCATTTCTCCAAATAGATAGTAAGCTTCCTGAGGTGAGAATAGTGCATCCATGTATCCTCTGCACTTATCACATTGTAGGTATGTAATTAACGGCTGACAATTGCATGGAAAGATTTATTGGCATACTAAGCTGAATGGAGTTATAGAAAATCATTATTGACTGCCTTATTAACAACGGTCTATGATCCGCATACGTAATTTTCCTTTACATCAAAAACAACAACAGCAGCAATCTTCTGCTTCTGGTGAAGATGAAGTATCTCCCCTTAACGTCAGTTCTTTTTCATGTTAATACATTAGCAACTGATATCTTGTTTGTGCTCCAACTGACAGAATAATGTAGAGAAAGCATCTAAGTATGAAAAGGGGTTAGTTAGGTAACATCGTATAGGGCATCTTCAAAACAACAGTTCTGGTATTTCAAATGTCAAGCTAATTATCAGCAATGTTTAAATGCTATGATAGGCCATTTTTGCAAATGCTGAAAATTTCCGGCAGGTATGGACATTATAAAAATGTCACGTTTTGCTACTATTCTGTTACATGTCACCGGAATAGAAAAATCTGGAAACAAAAAAGTTATACCAATAGACAATAAAGAGAAATCATTATTTGTTTTGCATATGATTGTAAAATTAATTGGTATAGTGATACAATTTGGAGTATTGTTTACTTAGAAGGAAGAATAGAGAGGATTTAATATAATGCAGTCTGCTGAAGTGAAAATAATGCTTATTATAGATAAACTATGAAGCCTTTTAAATATAGGTTTTTAGTAATGCATATTCAGATATATCTTTCCAGGCCCATTTGCTATAAAGCAAATTTAAGTATCAGCTTTATACCCTTTGGTAACCCCATATTACACATACAGTTTTAGAGAAAATGAAACTTTAATATGATTCCACATAAAATGGTGAGCCATGCCAATAATTCATATGCACTTCATATGCAAATAGTTTTATCTTATCCATCAATTATCATGTAAACATGGTATCACATGGCAAATTTCCCTGTAATACAGTACAGTACCTGTATATAATTATGGGTGCATTTTGCCAATGCAACTGTTACACAGAATTGTAATTAATTCCTCTG
>NC_142127.1:26025000-26062500 GCF_024610735.1 Ursus americanus | reverse complement strand
AACAATCTTAAATGAAATTTTTATTTTTATGATAGCCATTTACATGTATAATAAGAGCCAATGATTCTTGGGAGCAGTGTGACAGAAACAGAGTGTGGCGAGAACTCATGTAAGACATACTATTTAAATGAGCTGGTGTTAGCTATTCATATTTGTTAATGAACTAGATATGCAGGGCTATAAGAATGAATGTTCTGATGCTTTAAATTTTAATATCTAGAAATCAAGGGTAAGGACCAATTACTAGAATTTCCACCCTTAAAGGAATAATTAATAACGATATAACAAATGTACGGCTCCAAACTTCTAAAAAAAAAAAAGTTCAATTTTAAAAAATTAAGATCAATAATTGAAAAACAGCCAAAACAGTAATGTCAAGCCGTAGGAGTTTGTGATCATGGCAGCTTTTTGTGCTGGTCATGGATCATAATTCTAAATGTACTAATATACAATAACCCATATGAGTGCATTGCAGACCCTGTTATCACCTGTAGTTAATGGTGCCTGTGAGACAAATGAACAGGCTGTTCTTTGCTCTTACCTTTATGGTAAATAAACTAGCATTCTGGAGTCACAATAATTAAATAAAATGTAAATCCCTAATCTCATTTGGCTATTTGGACCAAGAAAGTTACCCGGCTATTACCTGTCTAGTTCTAATGATTAGTAATGATTTATTGTTCTTTTTTTTATTGTTCCAAAAGTGCTCTGATGTGGTGCCTTGATGTCTAATGAAAGAAATTGGTCTTAAAAAGCTACTCATTGTTTATCCTGACTCTTAGATAACACATTTTTCTTCTGATAAAGTATTTTTCTTATTTATTGTTCAAAACACACAATATAGACAATAATTCTAATTCTGGTGCTGTTTTATTTAGTAGTGTTTTATCCCTGGTGCCTGGCTGTCTACCATCATACCTCAGCACATAGCTTGACTCTGAGATAAGCCCCCTCTCCTTTGCTCTTTCTCGCAGGCTTTCTGTAGTTTGTCTGCAGGATGCAGGTTTTCGACTGAAGAGCGCAGTGGAGCTCTTACTGTGCCTTTCCGGTTCCAGCACAATCAAAGTTTTGTGTTTAGAATTGTCCTTGACATTCTTTCGTCCCACAATGGGGTGGACACAGTGTGCTGGAAACCATGACATCATTATCATTGACACAGACTTAAATAAATCACCTGCATCTTGGCCTCTTTCTGCTTATTCAAGGATTCTTCATCTGAAGGAAGAAAGTGCTTTTTATTTTTACAAACCTTCATCCCAAGGGTGACTGGAAAATGCAAACTTTTACAAGTGTTTTAAAAACAAATATACTATGTGGTTTTAGACACAGTATGCTGAGTCAGAGGTGTCTCGGAAAATGTTTAAGGTTAGGCGAGAGGCAGAACGACAGCCGGATTGCCTTTAATTCAGAGGAGATATTCTCAACCTATGGATTATTAGGGCCTTCTGCATATGGATTTGCAGGAAACTTCCTGAGATAAGCAGATACATAGTATATCACATACAAACCTGAAAAGGATTACTGTTTCATTTTAATAAATTGAGCCTAAAATTCAAAAAAGGACGGGTTGGTGCTCAGTAAGTTGAAGCAAAGTACATTCTAGGTAAAAGTGACACCATCTCAGTTGCATAATCTTTGGTAAACTGGGTTTATAGCTAAGGTATTACTCCAGAATGCAATGCACACAGCGCGCCAAGTACACGTCTGTATACCCAGCATTTAATAAGTTGGGAAGCAACCACCTACTGTAACTTCTCTTTGCTTTTTCATAAGAAAATGACAATGAGGAAGGAAGTACAGCAGAAATCTTGAACATTACCACTATTATGCAAAAAAAAAAAAATGCTGTTAACTGTTTTCCCCTCAGTGACTTGATCTCTCAGATGGAAAACTTATGATTCTTCTGACTCTTGGCTACCAGAAATCACATGAGATGAGCGAGGAAGAAAGACACAAAAGCTATATTTATAGCCAGTACTGAACTTCTCAGAAATACCTTAATTTAATTCCTTCCAGAGACCAATAAAAATATCAGATGAGGGAGCCTTTCAACCGATCGATTATTACAATTGACAATACAATATTGCTACATATTGAACTTCTAAATGTCTTATGCAAAATGTCCCCGTGAAAATATTCCTTAAATAAGAGAGAAGTCCAAGGCCAGAACCGAATTTAAAGTGGTTGTACGGTTTAAACAAATACCATTCAAATCATCTGACTGTTATGGGTAGTAGCATTAAATTAGCATCTATTTATATCTGCGTATTTTACCTTAAAAGGCCGAGGCTTTTTTAGTTCTGATAACATAAACAGATAGGCTGCAGGATACTACTTATAAATCATATATTTTAATTTTGCTGTACCATTTGCTAGAACCTGTTTTTCTACCAGATAATTATGACTAGAATGTGATAAGCAAAGAATGGTCAGGATAAATTTGGGAATTTACAGAGTCCTATTTATAAAGTTTCTCTTGTTTTAAGTGAAATGATGATCAGAGAGATCTTTATCCTGGTTCACCGTTGGTTCTCATTAGT
Organism: Ursus americanus; assembly: GCF_024610735.1. Classification (NCBI taxonomy): domain Eukaryota; kingdom Metazoa; phylum Chordata; class Mammalia; order Carnivora; family Ursidae; genus Ursus; species Ursus americanus. Next base: position 26,059,960 of record NC_142127.1, on the reverse strand, counting down.
GTTGTTATTGTAAAAACACAATTTTTTAAAGTCCGTGTTTAATTTACTTACTTGGAGCATTTTTAACTGTCAGCTGTCCTTCTCTGCCCTCTCACATACTCTGTAATTTGGGAGGCAGAAAATTCAAGAGCTCTCCTGTTTTTCAAACTCTCCCTAATTTAAAATATGGCAATTCTGGAAAATAACCTTTCATCCCCTATGAATCTTCAACCTCACTGCCACCTATTTTCACCCTCACCACCACCTCGAGCTCTTGTTACAGCTACATATTTTTCTTTGGGAAATGGCTACGATTATATGCTGGAGCGTAAATGATAAAGAAGAAAGATATTTATGGAGTGGTAGGGAAAGGCCTAGGGAAGGAAAGTTTTAGAAGTTTCTATAAAACAGTGAAACAGGTGTTTTCAAATGCCTCTGGGATGCTTGTTTTATAGACTGGGAATTTCAAGTTTTGATATGTAGAATTAGGTTTTTCAAGAAATACGCCTGCAGAGATCAGCCCCATCGTAGCTACTCCAAGGGGGGAAAAAGCATGAAATTCTCACTGGCCACTAATCAGCCAGTTACCAGAGCGCGGCAGCTAGCATGCCTCTGACTAAGTACAAATACTTAGTTGCTTTTGACTCGTATTGAAAAAATAATATCTTTCCCCCTGTTTGTCACTAGAACTGCCACCAGAAGAAAAGCCCTTCGTTTGTCCCGAATAGGCACCTCTGTTTTTCACAGCTTGCAGTAATGCTTAAAGTAAATAAGTTCTTGTGCAGCTAGCACTGTTGGATTCATTCAATTGCCTGAACAAAGCTATTGTTTAGAGGTTTACAACAAGCCTTTTCTCTGTTTCCTTTAAAAGAATCTTCCTTGTTCCTGTGGTTGGCATGCTTAGTATAGTAAGCCTTTCTACAGTGTTCAAATGCTAAAGATAATTTTCCCCCACAGAAGAAATGAAGGAAGACTATGACACTATGGGGCCGGAAGCCACGATCCAGACCACAGTTAACAATGGTACAGGTAAGTTGTGGTTACCACGTCAAGATCGTACTTGTCCCGTGTCATGTGGACTTAGTGAGTCGGAAGAGAAACACTGGCCCATCCATTCGTAGTTCCATGACTTAACGATGAAGTCAGACATTACAAGTCTCCTGTTTTTGTCTCAGATCGGAGTTCTCTTTATTTTATTTTATTTTGCTTTATTTTTTATTTCTTTTTTTTTTTTTTCAGCAAATATATCTTTCATTCTTAAACCCCTGATTTGCCTGTGAAAGTTGAGAAAACTGAACGGGATACGTACATTTTTTTCAACACATGAGTTGAGCAAATTTCTGGTAGTAATTTTTATTTTAAAAGACTGCATAAATAAATCTCAAAATTAGAATGTAATATGCCTCTTCTGGCTACCACTTGCTGGTAGTCATTGAGAATTCAAATGGTATGCTGTAATTTAGATTGTAAATGTTTTTTCAGGAAGACAAACCAAATTTCGATGAACATTCCTCACAAAAATTGATCATCTGAGTCCCTTTGAATTCTTTCTTCACTTTTAATTCTTGGTACCCTCTACCTCCTCTAAATAATGTTTTCCAGGCAGAAGTTTTAGAGAGAATTGACAATTTCACTTCTTTTTAATGACGCTAAAAAAATTACTGTAGGAAAGTGGTAAGCAGTGTTTTCTTCTACTCTGCTACTGCTGTGGAATGGGATTTCAGGACGGTTGGGACATGCCATGTTCCTCCCCCAAAACTGAACGGTGTCTTCCCTCACATTCTCATGTCGCCAGTGCAAAGGTACATTGACTCACTATGTTTATCTCTCTTTTCCTGAATAAGGCTAATTATTTTTGGTGTTATAAACAATCCTTCATACGGCCATTACAAATATTAACCTAGTGCCCGGCATAAGGTTATCTTCCAAAACAAAACAAAACAAAACAAAACAAAACAAAACAAAACAAAACATCACATGGCTCTATCCACTCAACTCACCAATGAGAAAAAAGTTGCAGTTTTACAAAGTTTTAGAAATGTGAATAATTCAGATGATAGTCATATCTCCTTTGTGTTGATACACATCATAATAAACTGCTCATGCTGTGCTTCTATTTAGAATGTTCTTATTAATAACTTACAAGGCACTAATTCACTTTCTTGGGTGTAAAATAAGAGAAATAATGAACAACTGTTGTAATTTTTCTTTCATTTGAGTATGTCAATTTAAGGTATAAAAATGAAACTGTGGAATATGGGATTAGGGAAAAAGTATAGAATTAGGAAAGATCATCAACCCTAGTGTTCAGGTATAGCTTTGGCAATACCTAGATCGCGACCTTGGGCATGTCAGTTACAATCTTTGGAACTCAGTTTCCCCACCTGAAAAATAAATAGATCACACTAATTGCTTCTTAAGAATATTTCCAGGTTTAATAGTCTGTGTTGCAGGGGTACCATCACCATAGAATATAGAAACAAGACAAAATAATTGCATATAAAAAGATAACAATGAAGAGATAGCATAAATTAGATACTTTCTATAATGTCCCAACTCATGGGATCAAAAATGGCTTCATTTTTTTTAAGATGAATGTTAAATTTCAACTTCAAACATAAGTAAATCCTAATTCTTGTTAACTTTATATGCATGTAAGGTGTCACAAAAGTAAATTCATCCTACAAAGTGACAATCTACTAGCTGTTTTATACGCTTGAAGCCTAAAATGAGACTAATAAAAACCATTCCTGTTCAAAAGATTTAAAAATCAATTCTGAATGTGCTTTCACCTGGCTTTAAGATCTCTTTTTCTGCTACTACTTACCATTGCTTGTAGTTCATGTGTATTCAGTCAATAAATGAATGAGCATGTATTCATTGAGAAGACTGTTCTATATACACCGTTGGTGTACTTGTGGTGGAAGATGGGCCAGGAAGTTTAAGACATGGCTATTATTTAATTTAGAAGATGATAGTAACACACAAGAAAAAACAAAGAACAAGAAGAAAACTATGTGGTAAATACACAACTAATGGTAGGAACTATAATCACTTCAAATTACAGAAGTGGGAGAGAACTTATGGGGTGAGTAGTCAGAAAAAGCTCCATGACAGAGGTAAAATGTAAACTAAGTATATTTTCAGTGGTCATAGAGAAGTGAGGAAGGGCTTTCTAGCAGAATGTGTAAGCCAATGAAGGAAATTGTGAAATCAATTCAGAGGATAGTGAGTAAAGGATTCACTTGAATCAGAGGGTCCTAGGAGGCAATTCATGGGAAATGAAGCCGGACATTTAAGTTGAAGCCGACTGAAGAAGGACATGAAGCACAGACCAAAGAGTTTGTGTCATGTTATACTACCGTGATTTCTGTGGGGGAAAACCAGACTTTGAGAGACCAACTGGAAGTCATTGTAGTTACTCAGGTGTGAAGTGATAAAAAGCTTGTCCTAAGGTGGTGACAGTGGTGAAATTAGCAACATGATTTCTTAACAGTCGGTCGAATCTCTGGGTGATGGAATCAAAATGGCTTCAAGATTACACATCTACATGTTTAGAACATGGCAGTACTTGCTATTTCTAGATAAAAAGAAGGAGGATCCAATTTTGAGAAGACCTTGAGCTAGTCTTTACACATAAGTATTTTCATATAAAAGTTATATATGAATGTGAATATGAGAATGTCCATTGGAAATGAGGAATTGAAACACAGGAAGTCAGGGCTGAAGACATAGATTTTAGAGTGATGCAAATATGTTCTGATAGTATTTAACATCATGGGACTATGACATTAACCATTGAGAGTGTGTATATTGAAACAAGTAAAAAGCTGAGGCCAGGGCTCCTGGTGGGTGGGGAGAAAAATCAAATTCATTGAAAGAAAAAAGATGAAGATAGAGAGGGAAAAAAAGTGAAACAACCAGAAGGCAAAGAAAGAGAGTTTCAAAAAGTAGAGACTGGTCAATTCAATCAAAGGTTCAGATAACTACAATTGAAAGAATGCTGAACAAATATATTGGACTTAGTAATTAGGAATTTACTGGTGACCCTCAGTTTTTAAGTCTGCCCTTTTAGAGAATAAATACATATTTCTTTACAACCCCAAGTTGCTGCTTCTTATCCCCAGAATCTTTTCAGTTGCTAAATACATGGGGAATTGAAATAAGACATCTTTTCCGGTTGAAATTGCTTATTAATGGACCATCTCTGTCTCCACCCAAGTCCTACGAGATCCAGCTACTGGCTGACCTTCTTTAGCCATCCCGACTTACAATGATATCTTCTTCCAGTGAATGATTATTGAACAAAACACTTAAATTTACCATAAATTCTGTAGTGTGCTGTTAATGTGGTGTCTTTTCTAAATTCGACTGCGAACTCTGACAGCATGGATTGTTTCTTAGCCTACCGTATTGCCTATAAGAGCACCTTAATTTTTTTTAACTTTATCCTTCAATCTTATTTTTTAATTTTTAAAAAATTTATTGTATTTATTTTTCAATGTACAAGGTTATATTAGTTTTAGGTGTACAATATAGTGATTCAACAATTCTGTACATTACTCAGTGCTCATCAAAATAAGTACACTCTTTTTTTTTTTTAAGATTTTATTTATTTATTTGACAGAGACAGCCAGCGAGAGAGGGAACACAAGCAGGGGGAGTGGGAGAGGAAGAAGCAGGCTCCTAGCGGAGGAGCCTGATGGGGGGCTCGATCCCACAACACCGGGATCACGCCCTGAGCTGAAGGCAGACGCTTAACGACTGAGCCACCCAGGCGCCCCAAAATAAGTACACTCTTAATCCCCATCACCTATTTCACCGATCCCCTCCACCCATGGCCTCTCCGGTAACCATCAATTTGTTCCCTATATTTAGGATTTCTCTATATTTAGCTAAAATTAATAAGCTGTCAATATATTTTTAATGAATAAATATGGAATTAATTTAATATCAGATACCATTTTTCTTTTCTAATCAAAGCAGAACCGATAGACATTGAAATAGATAAATTCTAAACAGGTTAAGCAAATTTTCTGATAAAAAGTGTTGTTATTAATGAGAATAAGTTGTGAAGGAAAGACAAAGACAATGCCTCTAATACTTCTCTCTGAATATTCAACACACAGATTTTATTCCTAACTGAAAGTAAGGGAAAGACCTCTGAATTTCCTTCTCAGCTCTACACATCTATTAAATAGCAAAAATTAATTAAATTCATCTAGATGGATAGAATAGTCTTTTAGAATCTAAAAGTATCTTCTTCCTAGTATATTCTGCTGAGTTTAAAGCTGGAAGAAGCAATGGGAAGAGTTTAGTTGAATTGAATCACAGAATCCTAAAACTGAAAGTTATAAAACAGAACAATTTCTTAATTGTATTTTGATAGTTGAGGAAACAGTAGTAAAAAAAAGCTGCATAGCTAACTGGTGGCAGATTTGGAAATAAAATCTAAATTACCTGACATAGCCTTTCACCTCAGAAGGTTTTTCACCACTCTGAGAAGCTGTCCTGATAGAAACTATGGTATCATCTTTGACTCTTACATACTTTATCTAATTAGTCATCAACTACTATCAATTCTACTATCACAAACAGCATATATCACTTTTATTTCTCCCCATCATTTTTTTCACTATCCTGATTTAAATCCTCATCTTTCGTCTGAGCTATTATGATACCTTGTTAACTGATTCCATTTCAGTCCCTAATTTCTTTAATTCACTCTTCACACTAACAAAGTTGGTTAGAAGTTGTTTTCCTAGCACTTGAGGGCAGATGGATAATTTTAACTCAACTCCCACACCACTTCATACTCAACTTCCTATGGGTCTCCACTGCTTTCTGGATGAGTTGGCATTTGAGTTGAGTTGTCATTCTCATGATCTAACACCATCTTGCCTTTACTACCACTTCCTAGTATATACCTCAGTTCTGAATGACTGATTACCATTTATACTCCTTTGCCTTTGCTTATGATTTTCCATCAACCTAGAAAGCCACTCATTCTTTTTAGTCTGACAGCATCATACACATTCTTAAAAGCCTTCTCCGACAGGAAGTCATCTTACAGTCTCCCACTCAGGATTAACTACTCATTCCTTTGAGGGTCTTCTTGTAGAATTTATGAATTTTCTCTCATATTATACTTAGTTGCCTGCAAGTGTGTTTCTCCTCACTAGACTGTAAGCTACTTAGGACAGATATGGTATGGGTTTTTGGTCGCTTTATCACGATAGATCCTAGAATGGTCTAGGTCATAAAGAGTTTTTAAAGAAATTGAGGGAGTGAATGAGAGACAAACAACACTTGGACTTCCCTTTCATGTTTCCAGGTTGACATTTTTTGATACCTGGTGTGAAATAACCAACCAGACAATTTCATCTCTCATTACTCTAATCTCCCAAATGAGAAAAATTCAGTTATATTTGACTAATGTCTAGCCTTCATGTTCTCCTCTATTTGGTCAGTCCACATTCATCCTATAACCCTTTTCTCAATTGTTCAAATACCCTTCTTAGAATCCTTCATTGCCCCTTAGTACCCGTAGGCAAAATCCACATTCTTCAGACCAGTAAGTGTCATCCATTTCATACCAACAGTGTTCCATTCTCATCAGACCAAATTCCTTGGTAATATCAAAAAAGAATCACATTTACACCAGCCTCTGAATCTCTGCCCATGTAGTTCCTTGAGACCCTAATCTCTCACTCCCTTTCGTCCTGTTATCCAAATTCTACTCACTCTTCTGTTCCTCAGGGCCAGTTCACATTCCATTTCCTTAATGTGGTCATCCCCAAACACCCCAAACCATGTCAATCTCTTCCTTCTCTTAAATTCCACAGCCCTCAGGTGGACACTACTAATTTTAACGTGTCTAATTTTCCTCTTTATAACATTTGCATCTATTTTACCTAGTTAATTTTGTGAAGACGAAAGCTGTAAAATGGGAGTAGATTGCATTGCTATCTACCTCATAGGATTGTTGAGGTAATTAAATAAGGAATATATATATATATTAGCCTTAGTAAGGGCCCCCAAAATACTTGCTTTAAGAAAAGGATTATTCCTTCTTTGCCTCAAAGTGCCCAGTACAGCAGTGAACTCACATAGTACAGGTTGACTGGTAGAGTGAATGAATGAATGAATGAACATTTGGTGGAGAAAAAATAGTGTCTGAGAAAGGAAGCCACAAAAAAAGGAAAACATTCCAGTATCTTCAGAGAGTGAAACCAGGATGTAAGTCCCTGAAATCAGCTCGTTAAAGGCAAAGAACAGCAGTACAGCGTATCACTATTTTTTTTGCAACAAAGTTTCAGATTAGCAGCACAGCAAAGTCGATTTATAAAAACATGAAGTATTGCAAACCCTGATTTATATTAACAACTCTCTATTTTGCATTTAATATTTCTACACTGGTTTTAATGTTTTAAAAATGAAAGAAATTGTATGCTTTAACACATAAGGCAAAGAATGTCCTTTTATAAAGAAACTTACACCTTCCATAGTTTAATCAGATTCAAATTCAGAATAAAATTATTATGTAGAATTCTTAGAAGTGTGAAAAAGACACTATTTTCTAAGAAGCTCAGAGAAATGGACAAACTCAGGAGCATTACAAAGCCCGCATGTTAGTAGTAACAAGGATCTATCTTAGGTGCTTGGTGATCATTAGCATTAATGAGGTTCCACGTGCATATCAGGACCCAAATAGGTCCCTGATGTTTTCCTCTTTGAATGTGTGTAAGTTATATTTATACAGACAATCTAGTACTCTAGTTATAAAGGGCTATTAATAACCACCTGCATCTCTCCTTCCTTCGCTGGGAAAAGAAAAGCACCTTACAACCTTACATCTAGAAATAGGGTAAGAGCAATTTAGGTCTCAGTTCTTAATCTTAGAGAACAGAATAAAATTATTGTCCAAGAACTAAGTATATTGACTGTAACTATAGTCATTAACCATGTTTCCAATCTTTTAAGAATAATATATGAGTGCTTTTACACATGAAAGGCCAATGTTGGTTTGGGATGTGCCAGATTAGTCTAGAGTCAGAAAAACAATGTTTGAACTTTGTCTTTACCAGTTACTAGTTCATGAATTTGAGTATAGAAGAATTCATCTCTACATCAATAAAGTGGAAATATGGACAAGGTCTCATTGTAGGGATTAAATGCTTTATTATTATTATTATTATTATTATTATTTTGAGAGAGAGAGTGAGAGTGGGAGTGGGGGTGGGGAAGAGGCAGAGGGAGAGGGAGTGAGAAAATCTTTTTTTTTAATTTAAATTCAATTAATTAACATATAGTGTACTATTAGTTTCAGAAGTAGAGGTCAGTGATTCATCAGTCTTATATAACACGCAGTGCTCATTACATCACATGCCCTCCTTAATGTCCATCACCCAGTTACCCCACCCTCCCTCCCACACCCCTCCCCTCCAGCAACCCTCAGTTTGTTTCCTATGATTAAGAGTCTCTTATAGTTTGTCTCCCTCTCTGATTTCGTCTTGTTTTGTTTTTTCCTCTCTTCCCCTATGATCTTCTATTTTGTTTCTTAAATTCCACATATGAGTGAGATCATATGACAATTGTCTTTCTCTGATTGGCTTATTTGGAGCGAGAGAATCTTAAACAGGCTCCATGCTCAGCATGGAATCCCATGCGTGGCTCGATCTCATGACCCTGAGATCATGACCTGAGCTGAAATCAAGACATGAATGCTTAACCGACTGAGCCACCCAGGCGCCCCAGTGGTATATGATTTTTAAAGTACCTACTGCAATGCCTAACATACACTAAATGCTCACTTCGATTTGCTTATTTTGCATTTGTTTGTATCTACAGGTAAGTTTTAAACCAATTTTATGCATTAAGAAATAAATGGATTCTGAACTGTTTTCTCCCTTTACACTGGTTCCTCATTAGCATCTTCTCTAGAAAACAAAAATGCAATATTCAACAACATTTGTAATGGAAGGACTTAACCAGTCAATTTTGAGAGCCTCTGCCAATTAAATTCCTTTGACGTCTTAGAAAACCAAGCAGACAAGCTGTAGGACAAATGTCTTTTCACTGCTCCAACAATGCGTTTGAGGTTAAAAGATGAAGATGGAGGGGCGCCTGGGTGGCGCAGTCATTAAGCATCTGCCTTCGGCTCAGGGCGTGATCCCAGCTTTCTGGGATCGAGCCCCACATCAGGCTCCTCCGCTATAAACCTGCTTCTTCCTCTCCCACTCCCCCTGCTTGTGTTCCCTCTCTCGCTGGCCGTCTCTCTCTGTCAAATAAATAAATAAAATCTTAAAAAAAAAAAAGAGAAGGAATTGCTTATTGCTTAGTTTTCTATTTCATTTCATCTCTACCTAGCATCCTTTTTTTTAAATGTAGAAGAGGATGTAGTGGTATTTACAATGTTTGTGTATAATGATGAAATCTGTCAAAGACTTTTCCTTGATCACTGACTAGCATCAGGAATCATATGTTGTTTTTCTTTTTGTCCTGAATGACAATCAAATAAACAAATAATAAAATGTTCATCACTTACTAAGATACCTACATTTATTCTTTTCTGTCAGGGTGTTTGTTGTTGTGCAGAATTTAAACTGATGATTGAGAAAGAAACTTTAAGAAAATAGAAGATCTAGTTCTTGTTCTTAAAAAATGCAAAATCCCGGAGCGCCTGGCTGGCTCAGTCAGTAGAGCATGCAACTCTTGATCTCAGGGTTGTATGTTTGAGCCCCACCTTGGGTGTAGAAACTACTTAATAATAAAATCTTCAAAAAAAAATCATAATGACATGAAGGCAAACTTTACCAAAAACTCATCAATAGCCTAATTAGCTATTCAGATCAATAGTCACTTAGGGTGACCCTACTAAGTTTAAGGCATTTTATATTTGAAAAATACAATGAGCGGTCACTGTCATTAAGGGCTTTCCTTCAATTGGGTAAATAAAACAGTGGTAGATGAATAAGAAATGTGTGTAAAATGTTTAGCACAATGTTAGACATAATAAACAGTTGTTGCTAGCCATCATCATCATTATTAACCTTATAACAATATGTGGATGAAGATGTTTTATTTGAAATACAACAAGCTATGTAGGTTCAAGTGAAAGGTCTTCGATATTGCAGAGGGTTTTTGACAGCATGGGGTCAAATATTGGAGACATGAGGGTAGAGAAGTGCCTTAAGAGACTGCAAAATTCAGAGAAGGTTTTCTTCAGGAAGAAGGCTTGTTAAATATGGCTCTGTGCAAAAATGAGGCATAGAGAAAGCTGAAAATGGAAAGGAGACTGGAAGATGGAGTAAGTTATCAGTAGTTGTGAGGAAGTAGCCTTAGCGAGTAGCCTGGGCTGAGGGCAGAGGCACATCTTTGTTAGCAATAAGGTCAAAAGAAAAAGGAAGAATGATTAGAGAGATTTTGGCTGAATTTAAGGTAGCTCAGGGAATTCATGTCATGTGGGTTGCACTCTCTGAAGTAAGTAGGAAAATAGATGATCAGTTGACAGTGAGGGAAGGGAGTAGGGTTGGAATCTTGAAGAATGGAAATCTAGAGTAATTGCTTTGGACAATATATGGCGATTCAATTACCATCACAAAAGAAGATCCTATTTGGATAACATAGACTGCAACAAGTATGTTACAATTATTTACATTTCTTTAGACATTTTGATCCTCTAGGAGCAGAGAAACTGGGCTGGATTTTTGTTTGGCCAGGCAAGAATGACACAAGAATAAGGGACAGGGAGGGAAAGACTTCAGGCTCTGAGGTGAACTGAGGCAAGTAAAAGCAGACTGGGTGAAATGGACGGGAAGGCTTGTCAGGGCCCCGTTATCGCAGTGAAGTACCTGCATCAGGGGAACAAAGAACGGAATGGTGGGAAAGAGCAGAAGGTTGAAACAGAGAGTGGGAGTTTCATGTGCTGGTTTGCAGTGCTGGAATCATCCCGAGTTTAGCGCATTACCAAAGTGTGGCCATCCCTGTGGGTAGAGAGACTCAAAGCTTTGGAAGCCAGGATCCTACATCACTATCTGTTGAGCCAGAAGTTTCCCAGAGTGACAGTATTGGCAGCCCTGGGTAAACACGACCATGGGACAAGTGTCATCTTACTTGAGCTATGCAAGTAGTGTCCTAAAACACGATGGCAAAAATGGATGACTGAGGCTTCAAAAAATTGCAGTTACAAACCGGAGGGTTTTTGAGGGTAGAGGTTAAGTTTGCTTTTCTCCAAAGTCCCTCTCAATGCGCATGGTGTTCATACAACCTTGATGGCTGACAAACGGGTTTTTTGTTGCATTGATGAATAAATGAGTAAACAAATAAAGGATGAGCAACTTAATAACTCAGGAACATTGGTTTGAAACGGTCATGTGAATTAAGGAGTATGTAGACCCATCCTCTTTGCTCCATGAGTTTAGACAGAAGAAAGCAGGAGCGGCTGTGCTGGAAAGGTCTGTGAGGGATGGAGTATTATGACAGGATGACACGGTTTCATCTAATCTGAAGAAGTGGAACGCATGTAGGAGGATATCATTAAGCATGTGGGGGGATAAACAAGTAATATGTGGAATGGAAAAGCAAAATGAACCATGAATAAAGGGTGTTTGGGTTTTTGATCTTTTTTTTTTTTTTTGTTCTCTAGTTCCAAGTTAAACTTGAGACATTCTTTATTTACTATCACCATAATAGTTACTAAAAATTCACCTTTGCAAGGTGTTTCATAAAGTTATTCCTTACTGAGTGCCTTTAGAAACATGATTAAAAATAAGAAATAACTAAAATAGGAAAACACAATCCTTAAATGTTAAATAGAAATTATAAATAAGCATCTTGAATAGAGAATTTGAACAACTTTTATGTTTTCACTTTACCCCAATGGACTCGGATGTGGATCCCCAGTGAAAAAAATGAAAAGCAGGAACATGAAAGGAAAAATTGAGAAAAAAGTTTAAAATTCCATATTTTATTTCTGTTGAAGTGAACATTTACCGTGGCTTTCCCCATACTAATTTTACGGTGTTATAATGTTGTTGTTTAGAACTATTTATAATGTCAGCACTTTTGTCAGCATCTAGGACCTATTCAAATCATGTCAAATCATGTTGGGCATAATGAAAAACTGAAAAGATGGGGTTCTCTCTCTCTCTTTCTCTTTCACACATTGAGTCACTATGATACAGTGGAAAAAATAATGGGTTAAGAGTCAGATTATATGAATTCTCCATCAAGCTTTTCCAGAAATTATTTGTCTAACTTTGTATGAGTCATAAACCTCACTGTACCTTAGTTGTATCATCTGTTAAATGAGGAAATTAGACTAGAAATTTGAATTCCACCCCACCCTACCCTTTCTTCTCATGAATTTTTACTGGGAAGCCTGAACAAAGACAGCAAAGCACCAGCTGAGCTGGTTGGCATGGGGGGGGGGTCCTGCCTCATGATATTATATACCCAGGGCCCTGTGTTTGTTCTAGCTTTGACTTTGGTTAAAGGTTCTGCTGTTGTCATTTTGCAGCAGGCCCACTGGGCCCCACTGTAGCCAGTCCTGCTTATAGCTCATACAATCCATTAGGATAGTAGCAGAGTATAAGCCAGAATGGGATGGGGTGGGATCTGAAGTACCACAGAGAAATGCCAACTACGTCCAGGTTTACCAGATTCTTCTGAGGTGTCTCCAGAGCAGTTGGAAGCCTTTAGATCTAGATGGAAAATCTTGCCTGAGCAAGAAACACCATGGTTCAAGGTATAAGTCCTCTAAATTGATGATATTAATGGTAAGGTTAGGAGGCTAGCAAGTGGTTTGGCCTCTTTAAATACAAATTCTGTGCATCACATCATTAGCATAGAAGAAAGTGGGGAAAAGAGTAAGACGTTTCTGTACCATTATTATCTTCTTGGTTTAATAACTTCCAACTATTCTTACATGAAGTTTGAATAAATTTTTTTATTTTTTAATCATTTTTTAAAATTTCTTTATTATTTATTTAAGTAATCTCTACACCCAACTGCAGGGCTTGAACTCACCACCCTGAGATCAAGAGTTGCATGCTCCACTGACTGAGCCAGCCAGGCACCCCTAAATTAAATTTTTTAAATTAGCTAGGTTTCTTATATGGGTAACAGAAGCCACACAAGTTGGATCTTAAGTTACTTCTCAGCAAGAGTTGAGTTATAGTGTTAATCAATTGTGCAAGATCGGTTTCTCAGATAATGCAGTACCTAAGTACTCAAAAAGGAGAGACTCATATTGTTATAAAGCATGTCGTTTTCTTCTTGTTTAAACTGTCACATGCTCATATGTTGGAAGAGTTTCGTCATCCAGTCAGATAGGTCATGTAAATCATCATTTTAACATTTTTAGTTAACCCCATACTGTAAGTATATAGAAATAAACTAGAGAAAGAGAGAGGTTTTGAAGAGAGAAAAACAGATGTAGCACTCGGCAGGTGAGACAGGAGCGTCATTTGCAGACTATAATCAGGGTATACCAAGAAGAGCCTGTCACTTCCTGGCTGATGAATGCTGGGGTTTTATGAGCTTTGTGCTTACGAGAACCTATCTGCACTTCACAGCAAGGGTTCCCACAAGGAAAAACTGTTACCCCAAGCTTCTTGAGTGTCTCCTTCATTCATTCGAGAAATGTTTAATAAGCACCGTTTTCCTTGTGATGTTGTCAATGGTTTCTACTCACCTCCAAAATCTTAATGTGTGTCTATGGTTCCTCCATCAGAAAGCTATGTTGCTTTGAGTTTTTAACTGAAAAGAAAATAGATGAAACTCTTTAGGCCCAGCCAGTGAATAAAAAACGAATTGATTAGGGCAATTAATTTATTGAAAGCATGGCATTCTGAAATTTCAGGGATACCCCAGAAAACATATACTAGCTCATTTTACAGATGAAGATCCCGAGATTAAAAATCAGAAGTGGTTGAGCCAAAATGGGTTGCCCAGTGACCCTGAACCTGGTGTGATCATTCAGGTATTGAGCATAAGCTGTGTGCCAGGCACTGTACTAGGCACTGGTGATACAAAGCCGAATAGAACACAATCAGCTCACAGATATGTAAATGAAGGGTTATAATGTGATGTGCTAAGTTCAGCGATTGAGAGATGCAGATGGAGAAGTGCAGAAGGAAGTTCTGAGCTCAGGTTGAGAGAGTCAGGAAGGCCACGTGATATGGGACTAATTCTGAGCTGCTTCCCAAAACCATGTCACCGAATACCATAATTTAGCCAGGCGATGCAGATCCCTGACTTCCCACGGCATTGATTCTTAAACTGGGCGTGCACCAGAGCCCCTGAAGGGCTTGTCAAAACAGACTGCTGATTCCGTTTTTGAACAAGTTCCCAGGTAATACTGATGCTGCCAGCCTGGAGGCCACATCTTGAAAACCAAGGTCCTAGAGCATCCTTAGGTGTTGTGTGTCTCTACAAAAAGCATATAAAAAAGAGCACTGAATTGCCAGGCAAAACATCATACTTTCTAAACCCTTCAAAAATATAATACCATAGTCCAAGAATCTTTTCAGTAAGATACCAATTCCAAAATTTTAGATTACACAGTAATGTGAAAAATAAATACAAATGAACTTACTTGCAACTCTTCCTTTAAAGGCATGGATTCTGTCTCTATACATAGCAATCAAAACTGTCTAAGGGTTAGTGGTCTCTAAATTTTGATACTCACAGTCCCTTAATAGAAAACCTCACTTTAAAATTAGACCGCGTCCCTGACTGGGCTGCTTCCTGCTGTTGAGGGAGATATTTGATCCTGCAGAGTACTATGGAGTCCCAGCCCCCTGCTCCTTCTGCCTCTCTCTCTCCTAAAGTTCTTACACGTCGGGGGCTCTCATTGGCATCTGAGCACGCGTTCCCTGGAGAAAGCCACGTCAGAGCAGGCGTGGAGGGACCCACCCAGACGCTGTGCTATTTCCCAAGAAGAAAAGAAAACGTTGTCGCCCTGGAGGAGCCTTCCCTGGCTTTGCACACACCTCTGTAGCAGTCAGAGGCTCTGCTGGGCTGCCCGGGTAGCTGTGTAATGAGAAAAAGATTGTCCTCTTCCCTTACGGTTGTTTTTAGATAATCTCGTGCCAATATGTATTTTGGAAGCATTCTACAGAAAGGCACACATGCATTTTTAATGATAAAATGCTTATATTCATTAATTAGTCAACTTTAAACAAAGTAGCCATGAGAATTTATATACTTCAACAAATGCCGAGTATGGGCTTCTTTATTTTATCTTTTTTATTTAAATTCAATTAGCCAACATATAGTACATCATTAGTTTCAGATGTAGCGTTCAATAATTCATCAGTTGCATATAACACCCAGTACTTATCACGTACCCTCCGTAATGACCATCACCCAGTTACGCTATCCCCCCACCCACCCACCTCCCCTCCAGCAACCCTCTGTTTCCTAGAGTTAAGAGTCTCTCATGGTTTGTCTCCCTCTCTGACGACTTCCCATTCAGTTTTCCCTCCCTTCCCCTATGTGGGCTTCTTTAAAAATTCAATACAGAAGACTAAATTAAAAATAATTTTCTGTGTTTTCTTATCATCTACAATGTCAATAAAAAGACTATTTTTTCTAACAGATGATGAATACAGTTACCTAGATTTGTGATTGTTTCTCCAGGTCCCTTTGCCTTGCCAGATGAAGTGAGAAAAAGTCAGATTACATGATAAGTGCATAATTTCTACATTATACTGAGAAGTATCCATATACATATAGTCCTTCTTATACATTTATGTATACATTTATACATTATGTATTTATATGTCTGTATATTGCAGAACCACAACCATTTCATGTACATATCTCTCAATATGAGAATCACAGAAGCAGGAAAACAATTATCAATCAACACCATTGTGTCCTCATCCCAAAGCACACTCTCTGGCATTAGTAGGTGCTCAATAAATAGTTATTAAGCAGTGGGATGGATGAATGATTCACCTCGTTTTTTTTACATGTATTTACTTCAGCTTCTCTAGACCCTCTCAGATACTTCTTTTCTGAAAGAATTTTTTATTCATTTTATGTTCATTAAAATGGCATGGCATAATATTCAAACATATTTCTTCAATTTTTTTAATGAAAATGGAAAACACGCTCCATACAAGATCAGAGTACCTACCTTCCTACATGAACACATGCTCATTACAAATAAAGAAAATAAATGGCAAAGGGATGGAAGTAAACAGAGAAAAACAGAAAAAGAGAAGGAATATGTATCAAGGTCTCATTATATCTTAACTATTTGTAAACACTAAGCAAAACTCACTTTTAAGTATCTTTGAGAAAGTGTCCTAAAAACTCTGTTATTGGAGGTGACTGATTTGAAGACCAGTACATCTCTTTCATTTAGAGTTCCATTAACATTGCTTCTTTTTTAAGTAATAACTTTAAAAGTCAATCTGTATTGATAATTATCATTATCTAAAAATATCAATATCGAAGATAGACATAAAAGTATTGATGAAAGTATCCTTAATAAGCAACATTAGTAAGAGTGAACATACTGACAAGAAACGTGAGGCTTTTCTAACTTGAAGCAACCTAGAAATTTATCCTAATGATATTAAAATACACGTGGTGATGAAAAAACATTTTTAATTAATGAAGTTTTTTGTTTTTGGTTTTGGTTTTGGATACATAAAAGTTTACCTGACCTTAGGGGAGGCTGAGATATTTGTAAGACTAGGGTAAATTTTAGGACTAAATGCAAAATCTCTGGAAAAGGTATGGGAAGAAATTACTTTGAGGTTTCTTGTGAATTTTTATTATGGTTTGATCATAAATATCATGCAAATATCCTTTGTCAGTGTGTTTTGGCAGTTCTTCCAAGGAGACCAAGGAGTGAAGAGGATTACAGAAAGAAAAAAAAAAAAAAAGGAAAATGAGGTTGATTTTACACTAGAAAAACACAGTGGGGAATTCTATAACTTTCTGGTGAATTCTCTACCTCATTCCTGTGTCCACAATACAGTATTACAAAATCTTTGTAAAAACCAAAAATGTAAACTGTTGTACAGAACCAAAACTTCATCTTCCTCAACAAGTTTTAGAGTAACCAAAATTTAATCCCATTATTTGTTCAAATATAACAATTATGGTGATTTTGGATCTCAGAGATTTAAACACACGTAGCCTGAAGTAGAAAAGGGAATTTTTCAGCTCACAGAAGCTAAGGAGGTTTGACAACAGAGCCACTGGAAGGACATGGGTACAGCTTGGCCTCAGGAGCAAATATAGCTAGAAATGTACTGTCAGGACTTGACATCTTGTCTTTGCTTTCCTTTTTTCTCTGCCTACCTGCTTCAGTCTCTTTCTTCATAAATCTTCTTACCTTACATGGGATAGATCAGTTCCTGTGTTCTATATCTTATAGCTACAGTCACTTGAAGGAAATAAATTCCCTGGATGTTCCTTTTGGAACAGTCCTAAAATCATAAGGAAAGGATTTGCTGACTCAATTGGACCCATTGGCTATCCCTGGACCAATCAACAGTTTGGCCTGGAGAATGGAGGACTAAGATTGGTTCACTTTAGGTGCCAACTAATCTATTGTGGCTAGGGGAGCAGAATCAAGCAATAACAAGGCAACTCCCTTGGGTACCATAAAGTTTGACGATAGAGAATATGGGGAGCCGTTCCCAGGCAAAGGAGAATGTTGTGGTACTGGGCAGGAAAACCATATGTTACAAGTACCCATAGCAACACCAAGGAAAAAACCACATTGTACTTGGCTTGGTTATGCCTACGCTAGTTCATGGAAGTCTAGTATAAAGCTCACTTAGGTGAATCTACATATGTGAGATGTATAGCTAATAGCATATCTATACCACATGAAGAAAATCTTGATGGAACAAATAGATTTAAATGATTGAGTGCTATCTTCTTCATGAAATTCTTTTTGAATATTCACCTGAACCCTACTGAACTCTTGCAAGTATTTATGGTCATCACTACACAGTTAAATCACATAATTGTTCTAGAATTGCCTGAATAACAGGTCCGAATTCCTAGCTCAATTGTGGGTATCTTATCTTATGCTTCCTTTTACTAGAAGACTTCTCTACCAAGATTAGTGTTAAGCACATAATTTATTCCACATTCATTCCATAAATGATTCTTGAGAGCCTACTAATTTCCAGGCAATATACTCAAAGCTCAGGGTACAAAGATGATCAAAGACGATCCTTAAAGAGAGCATATGATTTGAGATCTTTTGTCCCTATCACACTTGGCAGAGGAATCTAGCACGGGCAGATTTGATCTAGCAAGTGAACTGCCTCTCCAAATACCAGTAGTGTTGTTCTAGATGCAGTTTAGTTTGCCTATCCAGAAAAATCAGAATTTTCCTCCTGTTGAAGCCAAAAGGCTATTAATGCAAATCCCATTGAATTTGCATTTGGTTACATTTCTGATGGAAGCATTCATATGCAAATGAAAATTTGTGAAAAGATAGCCAGATAATTCAAATAGTTGCTGAAATATCAAGATAAAAGTAGGATGTTAAAATGTCCATCCATCCATTTACCAGGTTACACTAAGGATCGGTCAAGTGGGTCAGTGTTCTTAAAAAGCTTAAATAAGTCATGCCTTAAACATTCGACAACATTCTAATAGGTCTGGGTTCAGAAAGGAGCTGTTATATGACTTTCTACTGCCACAGGGCTGAAAAAGAAGTCAGTCCCTGGTCAAATCAGTCAAGTTGCTCAAAAGAGATTCATCTTTGATCCACCATCTTGTCTCCTTTATCTTTTCTTGCATTAAAAACAAAAGGTGGTTTTTGATAGATGTAAAGTCATTTTGATGATCCAAAACAATGAACAAATATTTTATGCAAGTTGGCAGTGCTTTGTACTCTCTAGAGACTTAATGATGCAAGTTAAATGACAGCATCACATCGCAGTGAATGTGATGTTTGGAAAGCATCCATGGCATCATGACCATACCAACGGAAAATGATCTTAATCAATGTTTGTGTTCTTCTAAAAGATGTAAGACTTGGGAGTGCCTGGCTGGCTGAGTCGGTAGAACATGCAACTCTTGATCTTGGGGTTGTAAGTTCGAGTCCCACGTTGGGTGCAGACGTTACTTAAAAATGAAATCTTAATAAATAAACAGAAGATTTAAGACTTAAGAGTCTAAGAAAAGATTTAAACAAATTTCAAGATATAAAATCATAGTCTACTATTACACATTCCAAACCTATATTCAAAGGAAATACAGGTGTTGGAATCAGGCTGTTGCTCTTGTTGAACTTGCCAGAAGCTGGAGTGGCAAAAGGGAAAGTTTTGAGATCACACTATTCAGGATTGTTAGCACTTAGTTTAATAGTCCACAAAGTGTGATGCTCCCCAGTTTTGTTTTATTTGATGCAATGCATTAGTTCGTAGTTTCAAGTATTTTTAGAATTTTGGTGCTCTGTGCTTTGGTGACTGTCACCTGTCATCCATCATATTTGGAAAGCCTGTACCTAGGTAAGGTCTTAGCCTCTCCCTCCTTGGCACACCCAATCCTTCCCCCAAGCCTAGTGTTTTTACTTGTTAAATATCTCTCAGATCCAGCCACTTCTCATAGTCTCCATTACCAACTCCTTAACCTTTATCTTTGCCTGGTTTATGATAAGAAACTCCTAACTGGTTTCCCAGAATTGACTTTTCTTTTCCCGCAGTCCCTATCATACGATAGACAGAGTTGTCCTTTAAAAAAAGCAGATTTCACAATTTCATCCAATCATCTCCTTGCTTAATACCTGTCAATGGCTTCCTGTTTCTCTTAGAATAAAACCCAAATCCGTAACAGGACTACCGCATGCCACATGTTCCGGTTCCTGCCTGCCTCTCCACCCTCGCATCATATTGCTTCCCTTCCACTGTCTGCACATCAGCACTGTCACTTTGGAAGGTGAAAGGCACCACGTTCCTTCCAGTCCCCGCGTGCTTGCACACGCCTCTCTGCCCCAACTTCTACCGCTCGTGAGCTCCATGCCTTCTCAGTGAAAATTTTCCTGATCTTCTAGACTCCATCAGACTTTCAAACTACCACACGACTTTCTTTCCTAATACTTATGTGAGTGTGTAACGTTTTTATTTTTGAGAAAGTATCAGTTATACTGATTGTTCTCGTGTCTTCCTGAAGGATGAAACTGGATCTGCTTTTTGCTTATCAAAACAAGACATGATACCTACCATATATCAGTCATTCGGTACTTGTTGAATTAATGGAAGTTTCCGCTTTCTGTTCTTTTCATCTATAATCCACAAGTTCATAACAGCAAAAGCAACAATAAAAATGAAAATTAAAGGAAAAATTGACTAGCTTGCTCGAACATCACCCGGCCACAAACGGTCAGAAATAATTAGTATGGCAAATGCTGTAATATCTTTTATGGCAGAGAAGGTGAGGTGAAGAATGTAGGGGAATCAAGGTTAACGGCTCTCAGAAACTGTGAAAGTAGGACTCCACCATTAATTGTACTAGCAAAGGACTTGTATTCATCTAGTTACTGTAGCAGACACACTCCCAACACTGTCTTCTGCATAAAACTATTTATCTTGGATATTTAAGCCACAACTTATTTCAGAAACGTATCTAGAGGTTTCAAATATACAAAGTCCTGTGACACAGTTGCTAAAATTGATTCACAGCTATTACTCATTTCATGGGAATAGAGTCATAATTACAAAAGTTAAAAATCGTATCAAAATCACACAGCAATATAGCCAGTTTCTTTTGCTTTTATTAAGTGTTTCTGTTAATTTTATTTTATTTCTATTTGTGAGCTTCATTTTATTTTCAGGCAGCTTTAAAACGCTGAGCTAAATATTGAGTTCTAGGGAGAGATAAAGTGCCACATCCCATGGTTTTTTAACAAAGTCCCATTATTATCTCTCTAGGAATATCTATCCTTTCGCATCTGTGTCAGACTGTGTAGTCCTGGCCATCTGTGATGTGCAGAGAGTGGAAGGTTAAAAGCTTATATTTAGCAACAGGATGTATCTGTGGTTAGGCGCGTTAAGTTTAGTGGACAATAAAAAATTAAATATACCTTTCTTAAAAGAAAAGGAAATTTTATATAGACTGTTAAAGTAGCTTTGAGCTCCTATTATCTCTCATGTTTATGGATCTTAGAATGCAGTTCTGTTTTTTATTTTTTAAATTTTCCCTAAGAAAACATTTTAAACTGTCTTTCGTTCTTTGTGAATTATGCGGACTGGTATTCCAGGAAGAGGGAAATAAGATGTGCCTATTTACCTTAAAGCAGAGTGTCCTCTTTTTTTTGCATATATTACAAGAATAGGCATTCGATCAATGACTGGTCATCTGCGACGCTTCTTAGAAATAAACTAGGTATCTGTTGTCTTTTTGCAAGTCAACATTTCGTTCTAACAGTGCTGTAAATGGACTTGGGTCCCTAGGAAGAAGGCCCTCGCAAAGACATTTATGATGTCCTCTTATGATTTCAGTTAAGAATGCAAATTGCACATCCGACTTTGAGGAATACTTTGCCAAAAGAAAACTGGAGGAACGCGATGGCCATGCAGTCAGCATCGAGGAGTACCTTCAGCGCAGTGACACAGCCATTATTTACCCAGAAGCCCCCGAGGAGCTGTCTCGCCTTGGCACGCCAGAGGCCAATGGGCAAGAAGAAAATGGTGAGGCTGTAATTCATTTTTAGCCACTACACTGACCTCTGCAGCTGTTACAATTACAAATGCACTACATGCCTGGGTGTTTACCTTAAAATTTGAAGAACAGCTGCAGAGGCATGGAATTTCATGAGCAAAGATTAGAACTGTAATTTTAGGGTATTGTGAAATTTTTTTGTCAGCAAATTTGTGTCATTTGTACATCCAATAAAGAACAAGAACAATTAGAGCCTATTTCTAAGAGATAAAAATATCGAAATTGATTCCCATGTTTCTGAAATATTTCACTTTTGAGGAACAAAAAAAGTTTAGCAACCGTGACCCTCGCCTTCTTCTGCTTCTTTACTGACACCTGAAAAAGCTCTGGCCGGCTGTGAATTCCCGAGTCACATGTGACCACAGGTTTTTAGCACGAACTGTCAGTCGCCTAAAGAGAATCTCATTTCTCAGCTGTTTAAATTTCCCCCCAAAAGCGCCAGTAATTAATTAAGTTCCCCGCGCCGCGCGAGCCGATTCGGACGAGTGTGCGCCGGGGGTGCGCGGGAGCGGCGCGCGGAGGCCGAGGGCAATGATGGCGCTCTCGTGGAGCAGATTGCAGTGATTCCTGTCATACCATCCCGGGCAGGCAGCCCATTAGCTGCCATTGATTTACTGACCTTTTGGCCTGCTTCTCTCCCTCTCGTCTCTCGGCTACAGACCTGCCACCTGGAACTCCAGATGCTTTTGCCCAACTGCTGACCTGCCCCTACTGCGACCGGGGCTACAAGCGCTTGACATCACTGAAGGAGCACATCAAGTACCGCCACGAGAAGAATGAAGAGAACTTTTCCTGCCCTCTTTGTAGCTACACGTTTGCCTACCGCACCCAGCTCGAGCGGCATATGGTGACGCACAAGCCAGGGACAGATCAGGTGGGGGGCTGGTTTTAAGTGATTTCTTTCTATAATAACCCCTTAGAGAAACGATATTGCTTTGATTGGCAATCATTATTAATTTTTCATGGCATTTTGAAGATGCAGATCTTTTAATGGTAATAGCTTTAATTGAGGTCTAAATGATTTTTTGATGGTCTCTTCTAATATGATTTAATAGTCTTATGTTCACGATCGAATGAGTGTGTTAATTTCTAATTTAGAAATTTTATTTGCACTTTAACTTGACTTTAGTTTCATTTTTATGTTCCACAAAAAAGTGAATGAAATTGTAGCATTTTAATTATACATTATTAAACATCTCAGCAATTTTAATTCCATTTTTCACCTAGTTTTACTCAGAATTTTTTTTTTTTTCCATATAGGATCTAAGTCAGAGTAAAAGAAGTGTGTATTTCTTTCATTTGTCATATAACACCTTCAGGTACTTAGAGTATTTTTACAAGCTGCTACTAGTTTCTGAAATCTAATTAAGTGCTTTTAAAAAAAATCAAAAAGGCATATTATACGTCCGTATATATAGAAGATAAACTGGATTGATACTACAATATTGGATGTACATTTAAAATGATCCCTTTTGATTTGCATGCCTATGGCTAAATGTTGAGATTGTTCTGCCTCTTTTGGCTGATTTGTGTTAAAAATAAAAACTCTCTCTTGACAGGTAAGCACAGCTTCTTAAATCCTTAAAATGTTTGAATAGAAATGATTCACAGTGTCCCTTACATGTTTTAGCAAAACTGCTCTTTCTTTCCTCCTGGGAGAAATGACTGCAGATTGATATTATGTGTTTGAATGGTAACAGAAATGGTGTGCCTGAAGTCCCAATAACTGGCCTTACAGATCTGGAAGCCTCCTATTTACGCCGTGCTACCGTATCTGTTTTAAAAAATTATTAAGCGGCATTCTATAACATTCTTATATTTCTTTTTTCTCACGGGCATTATTTTCTTTGAATAAGGAAAATGAGGATGACCAAACACAATCAAGAAATGGTGATGTTACTATATTATGGAGTTTTACTATTATAAAAGGACAGCTCATGAAAATCATTCCATTTATATCTGATTGGGCTTGTCACCTGAACGTTTTTCAAAGTTCAGTTACAAAAGCTATGCTCGCATAGTTACACTTATGTAACAGTTTATCTCCCCTTGCTTATATGCACAAAAACTCTAGGAAAAAAAAAGTGCCTAGATATTTATCTAGCATAACTGCTTTAAATTTCACATGCAGAAGTGTGATTGTGTTGGCGCATTATGAATGGTAGCTTTGGTGTTGAAAAGTCCCCTCATTTGCTCATGGCATTTACAATTAGTAAATTAAAATGATTGTATCATATTAACAGTGGCACAACTAAAGTTTATAGTAGTCCTCTGAGGGCTGTGGGGGGAGACAAAGCAGCTGTTGCTGTTTGTTTATGCAACTCAGCAACATATGAGCGCTGGTCCCTCAATGGCGCTCGGCGGGCTGGGCTCCGCTTGATCTTTGAAGGTTGCTGCTGTTTGAACAAACCTCCCTGTGTCCCATGTAACACCATCTGTCTCACTAGGAATGTGGGAAGATTCAGCACACCCTAGCAGTTGTCATACCGTTTCTGTGCTGTCTTTTTGCAAAAGGCTTTTGTGTCATTGCTGCTTGAAAAAGGCTGACCTCCTACCTTGAGCATCCAGAGTGGATGACTGTATTTTTTTTTTTTTTTTTTTTTTAGAATTCTAAGTCACAGTGCTTTTTTTTCTCTTGTTCAAAAAGGTCAGCTGTGTTTGATTATATCTTTGCTGCTTTTAACTTGTCTTTTCAGCAAACTTTTTTTTTCTTTTTTGTCCCTACTCCCTAGCACACTACTAAAAAGGAAAATGAAAAGTCGTTGAAGTCTTTCCTACTGGCTTGTGATAAAACTGCTCAAGCAGCTATAACCCAAGATGTTGTCTCTTACATTTGATAATGAATCAGATCCGATATGCAACACATCAGGAAAAACAGGGTTTACATTTGCTACGAGCACAGTGAATGGGATATTTAAACATGCTTATCGTGTAATGAAATATTTATACTCAAGAATTTTTTTTGTTTGTGTATGCGTGCTTTTTTTTTTCTTCTTTAAAATTGATATTGCTTCAGTATAAGCTATACTTTTACCCTGATACAGAAAATTTGATAAAATTAGTTCTTTGCATGGGGAGTTTTTTTGGAGGCTACTTAGAATTTTTCAGGATAATATTTATTTTTTTCCTTGACAAAACAGTTGCATTCCAACAGGGAATCTTCAGATTTTAGAATGTGCAGTAAACACAGAGAACCACAAACATCTTTACAATTATACTTTCTCATCTCCAAAGGCTCAAAGAAACATTTTGGAAAAGAGACTACAGAGATAATTCTAAAGCAAGTGTCGGATGCGCATGTGAAAGCACTTTTTTTTTTTATTTGTTCCAATTTTATTGCCAACATTATCACTTTTATTGCAACTCTGAAAGACTGGGCAAATAAATAAACATGCACTCAAACCTTTTGGCCTGTCTGAAAAATAGAGGCCTTTTAAAAATATTTGTAACAAATTTCCTTTGTTCCTCCCGCACAAAACTGATGTCAGTCTTTCTCCTTTTATAGCACCAAATGCTGACCCAAGGAGCAGGTAATCGCAAGTTCAAATGCACAGAGTGCGGCAAGGCTTTCAAATATAAACACCATCTGAAAGAACACCTGCGAATTCACAGTGGTGAGTAGCAGAGGTGCTGGTGCTCACATTTGCATTTTGTTTCATTAGGGGAGTTTTAAAGATTGTTTAAAATTTACGCAATCCTGTTTGTAGCTTTTTGGAACTACCCTTTTATTTCACAGACTGCGTGAGCCTGCTTTGCCTTCATGAGACCGATGGTACCACCAATAGCATGAACTTACAAAAAGAAAAGGAATGTTTATACTTCCTAAAAATTGCAAATGCTTTGATTTATTACAAAATCTAGAGGCTCCTTTTTTGTCCTTTCAATCGCTCTTCTACAGATTAAATATTTCTGACCTGAAGAAACTCAGCTGGCAAATTCTGAAGGGTGTTCATTTTTGATACCTAACCATGAAAGAAAACGTTGAAGAATTTTGGATGAGAGCTTTTGTATGATAAATGTTCCTTGATTCCTGGGAGCTGTATATTACAGAACAACATCCTACCACTGAGATTTCTTCTTTATAACTATTTTGATAGCTCTGCCAAGCATTTTATTACCGAATTGGATGCTATTCAAAGGACTAGTTGGATTGGTAGAATCAATGGAATCTCTACAGAGTTGATTAAAGCCATGGCTACACTTCCCTTTAAATACCGTGACATCTTTATTGTGCTATTGACCACACATTAATCTGACACTGTTTAAATAGGAGGCTGCCGATGGCAAGACAAGATTTGGGATGTTGGCTGAAAAAGGCATAGATAGCCTTCACCTTCCACTGCTAACATCTTGAGTTATGTTCTCTCAGGGTAGATAAAGCCCAGAAACAGTTATGGCCACATAATTCTAAGCTGAGCACCTAGAATGTAGAGGTACCCCATTGTGTTCCTTCCATTTGGTGTCACAGATTCTCCTATCGGTAGACAATGGCAAGCATTCCCCAGCCGAAGACATGTAATGTTAATTTTGGTTCTCATTTTAGGTGAAAAACCGTACGAGTGCCCAAACTGCAAGAAGCGTTTCTCCCATTCTGGTTCCTACAGTTCACACATCAGCAGCAAGAAATGTATTGGTTTAATCTCTGTAAATGGCCGAATGAGAAATAATATCAAGACGGGTTCTTCCCCTAATTCTGTTTCTTCTTCTCCTACTAATTCAGCTATTACCCAGTTAAGGAACAAATTGGAGAATGGAAAACCACTTAGTATGTCTGAACAGACAGGCTTACTTAAAATTAAAACAGAACCACTAGACTTCAATGACTACAAAGTTCTTATGGCCACACACGGGTTTAGTGGCACTAGTCCCTTTATGAATGGTGCCCTTGGAGCCACCAGCCCTTTGGGAGTTCATCCGTCTGCTCAGAGTCCAATGCAGCACTTAGGTGTAGGGATGGAAGCCCCTTTACTCGGATTTCCCACAATGAATAGTAACTTGAGCGAGGTACAAAAGGTTCTACAGATTGTGGACAATACGGTTTCCAGGCAAAAAATGGACTGCAAGGCTGAAGAAATTTCCAAGTTGAAAGGTTATCACATGAAGGATCCATGCTCTCAACCTGAGGAACAAGGAGTTACTTCCCCTAATATCCCACCCGTAGGTCTTCCAGTAGTGAGTCATAATGGTGCCACTAAAAGTATTATTGACTACACATTAGAAAAAGTCAATGAAGCCAAAGCTTGCCTCCAGAGCTTGACTACTGACTCAAGGAGACAGATCAGTAATATAAAGAAAGAGAAGCTACGTACTTTAATAGATTTGGTCACTGATGATAAAATGATCGAGAACCACAACATATCCACTCCATTTTCTTGCCAGTTCTGTAAAGAAAGTTTCCCTGGCCCCATTCCCTTGCATCAGCATGAACGTTACCTTTGTAAGATGAATGAAGAGATCAAGGCAGTCCTGCAACCTCACGACAACATAGTCCCCAACAAAGCCGGAGTTTTTGTTGATAATAAAGCCCTCCTCTTGTCATCTGTACTTTCTGAGAAAGGAATGACAAGCCCCATCAACCCATACAAGGACCACATGTCTGTACTGAAAGCGTATTATGCTATGAACATGGAGCCCAACTCTGATGAACTGCTGAAAATTTCCATTGCTGTGGGCCTTCCTCAGGAATTTGTGAAGGAATGGTTTGAGCAACGAAAAGTCTACCAGTATTCAAATTCCAGGTCACCATCACTGGAAAGGACCTCCAAGCCGCTAGCTCCCAACAGTAACCCTCCCACAAAAGACTCTTTATTACCCAGGTCTCCCGTAAAGCCTATGGACTCCATAACATCACCATCCATAGCAGAACTCCACAACAGTGTGACGAATTGTGATCCTCCTCTCAGGCTAAGCAAACCTTCCCATTTTACTAATATTAAACCAGTTGAGAAATTGGACCACTCAAGGAGTAATACTCCCTCTCCCTTAAATCTTTCCTCCACATCTTCTAAAAACTCCCACAGTAGTTCTTACACTCCAAACAGCTTCTCTTCTGAGGAGCTCCAGGCTGAGCCTTTGGACTTGTCATTACCAAAACAAATGAAAGAACCCAAGAGTATTATAGCCACAAAGAACAAAACGAAAGCTAGCAGCATAAATTTAGACCATAACAGTGTTTCTTCATCATCTGAAAACTCGGATGAGCCTCTAAACTTGACTTTTATCAAGAAGGAGTTTTCAAACTCAAATAATCTGGACAACAAAAGCACTAACCCAGTGTTCGGCATGAACCCATTTAGTGCCAAAACTTTATACACAGCTCTTCCTCCACAAAGCGCATTTCCCCCCGCCACTTTCATGCCACCAGTCCAGACCAGTATCCCTGGGCTACGACCATACCCGGGACTGGATCAGATGAGCTTCCTACCACATATGGCCTATACCTACCCAACTGGAGCAGCTACTTTTGCTGATATGCAGCAAAGGAGAAAGTACCAGCGGAAACAAGGATTTCAGGTAACGAGACCCACCCTTTTACTCCGAACAGAGGAGACCTTGAAAACTATATTACAGTGTGTATGTGCATGCAGGGGAAAAAAGTCTCAGTGAAAACAAAAGTCAAACGTTGTGTTTTCTGCAGACATGGCAGCGTTGGTTTTCACTTGAACCTCAAACTGGCTGGGCTAGACAAACAAATGGAGAATCAGTGGGACACGGAGCTGTGGCAACATGGCTGCCTCACAAAAGATCAAGAACTTCAGACTTATTTTTGAGGTTTATTTAGATTGATCTGTATGCTTTTAGAATTACACGGCGCTAACGGTATTTGACAGGCCTTCCGTAGATGCTAAAAGTTAGTGTCTAGAGCAGTCCCCTACTTGTGCAGATGTTCACAGTTCACAATCTGCAATAAGACGTGTATGAATCTGATATGTACTTGGCTTTATAGCAAATAGTGTATTTTGGAGAGTATTTTAAAACATATTTTGTACATTCCACTTGACTTCTGATGGACTTTTCAAACCGGTAAACAATTTACGGTTTTCCAGTCCCAAAGCAGGTATGTTTTAATGACATGGAGTATAATCCCTGTTTGCAAAATAAGAGCATAAGTAGCAGCGCACCTCTGTAAAAGCCGTTCCAGTATTCCTATCTACAGTACATCCGCCCTCTTGTAAATGTATTTAAGCCCTATTTAATCTCCTCTAATATTAATTAGTGCAAACGTAGTCTAAGAAAACTGAACTGTGAGCCAGCAAATGGAAACGTACGTTATCATGCAAGTTTGCACTCCTTTGGATCAAGACAAAATAAATATCAAGAAATTTAATAATTTACTGATCCACATTCATTATTGCTCAATGCTGAAGGCTGTTTTAACATAGATAGAACATTGATAAAAAGTGTTATTAATATTCCCTATTTCAAATTAGAAAATTAAATATAAAAATATAGCTCGAGGCCTTTAGTTGGTAGACATACATTTAAATAGATTGCATAATAATAACATTTTGTACCTAAATATAAAATTCAATTAAAATGGGGTTTCTACAGCTACAGATCATTTCTAAAGTTAACCACACTGGAAAATACACAAATTCTGATGTTTGATTTTCACTCGTGGATATTTCCTGATATAAAGGAAACTGAGGATTTTAGAAAAGTTTATGTTTTTCTCACCTTCAGAGTTGACCATTTTCTGCCCTTGAAAAACATCTAGGGTGGAGGAGGTTTATATTTTTGTGGAAAGGTGGGACCTCATACATTGTTCATGGAAAGTAGTAGGGGTTTTTTTCTTTTTAAATGAAATTGATTAATAGCAAGCACTTTTGAGGTTCTCCAAATGTCAGCCTACGTGAAGTTGTTTGGTATAAACACAAAGAGAAGAGACTGTGTTGAACTATGTGATTATATCACAGGGAGAATTGCTTGATGGAGCACAAGACTACATGTCAGGCCTAGATGACATGACAGACTCCGACTCCTGTCTGTCTCGAAAGAAGATCAAGAAGACAGAGAGTGGCATGTATGCATGTGACTTATGTGACAAGACATTCCAGAAAAGCAGTTCCCTTCTGCGACATAAATACGAACACACAGGTATGAGTGACTTTGACTAGCTAGTTAGAGCTTCCCGGCCTGCTGTACATTTCATAATATTTAATGAGTACACTCGTGCGACATAAGATGTAGCATATGCTGATACCTTCAACAAGGAAGAAATAATGCTTCTGCCTAGCTCAGTAGGACTTTTTTGTTGCCTGTTTATTGGATCATTCATGTGTTTATGAGTGTGCTTGTCTTCGTATCTTTCAAGTAATCTGTAAGCCAAATTCACAGATCCTGTCGAAGGTGTATTTAAGTGGTCCGGGCAATGAAATGGCCTGACACAAGCCAGTTACTGAAAATCTGTTCAAATTCTCAAGTTGTAATGACTCGCTCTATGTAAAAATGCAGTCAGTGATGGATTAGATTTATCATCCCAACTTCAAGTAAGCTGTGCCTTGGAGGTGGTTCTGTTTGGTCTTAGAAATTGGCCCTTTTTTGACTACAGCGGAAGTGTTAGTACTGTGAGAGAAAAAGGTATAAGTAAAGTAATATGCCAAACGAGCTCCTGCAACTACTTCTATTTGGAAGACGAAAATAAAACTTTCTAAATTTAATTAGCTTATTTCCAATTCATGCATTACTAATTAGGAACAATTATACAGAGTTGACGAGATAGCAGCCTAGTTCTTCCCTGTGAGTAGAGAGATAGTGGGTTAATTTTTAAAAAGAAAGGCGAAGGACCGTAATGTGAAGCCACAGCGTTGGTTCCCACAATCCAAGATCCCGGTCTGCAGCTCCACAGGGGAAGCGCACCTGTGCTCACTCCCTCTGTCCTCCTCCTTCCAGCTTTAAC
This sequence comes from Ursus americanus, assembly GCF_024610735.1. NCBI lineage: Eukaryota > Metazoa > Chordata > Mammalia > Carnivora > Ursidae > Ursus > Ursus americanus. Next base: position 26,029,374 of record NC_142127.1, on the reverse strand, counting down.
CACAGAGCAACTCAGCCTCACCTCCTGGTTCCAACTTTTCTCCTCTAGACATTTGGCATGCTGTACTGGCCCTAGATGGGAAAAGAAAGAGTGTAGGATCTCAATCAAAATATTGGCAGGGGAAAATTACATAAAAACTCTCATTTTAAATGAGAAAGTCTAGTATCAAACATTTTAATGTAGAGCGAAAAAATTAGCCTAACAGTGCTTTTTGGGGAGAAGTGGTGAAAAGAAAAAAGAAAAAGGTAAAAGAAGAAAGGGTAATGTGAGTACTTTCTGCTGTATTCTGACTAAGTACGTGGCGCCCTTTTTATTGATTGAAAATTACCCTTGGGGGGGCGCCTGGGTGGCACAGCGGTTAAGCGTTTGCCTTCGGCTCAGGGCGTGATCCCGGCGTTATGGGATCGAGCCCCACATCAGGCTCCTTCGCTATGAGCCTGCTGCTTCCTCTCCCACTCCCCCTGCTTGTGTTCCCTCTCTCGCTGGCTGTCTCTATCTCTGTCGAATAAATACATAAAATCTTTAAAAAAAAAAAAAAGAAAGAAAATTACCCTTGGGGAGCATTCCTCCTCATCTTCCCTCTTCCCTCACTGGGCAGGTGCAGGAGGCAGCCTGAGAGTGGGAGGAAGCTGGGGGAACAGTAGGTACTGAGGTTATTTGTGAAGAGAACAAGGTTGATCAATAACAGCACCCCAGTAATCTCTCTTTCTTCAACTGTCTGATATTGCTATTATTTTAAAAGTTCAATTAATGATATGTTAAAGACAACCTAGTTTGAAAAGCAAATCCTACTCATTTCTATACTTGTGTGATATAATTCCATGTTTGAAACTTCAAAATTTTCCTAATTTTGTCTTTTATCAGAGATATCTGTAGATGTTTTCTTTAGTACCAAGTCCTATTTAAATATTTACGAAGATATTTTCATATCTAAATTTAATATTTTAATCAACCTCAAATATATTTTGTATTTCATTATTCAGCTACAATAGGCACATCACTGAAGGCATCTTTCCCTCTCTGATTGGTTTTATTATATGACCATATGCAAACTCTATCATTTACTACATGGTGAGTGTAAAACTTTTATTTTAGTGAGGGCTATCATACATATTGACATCCCGTCAATATCTTTATTTCCTATAAATGAGATAGTCCATAAACTTCATAGGCATATAGATAGTCGAGAGACCCAAAAGTTGGCAAAAACAAATATGCATAATCAATTTGCAAAATATGCTGTATTAAAAAAAATAGAAATAAAGTGTTCCGATTCTTTTAGTTGTGAGAAGATTTGCTGCCTAGAAGTAATGTATAGCAATGAGATCCTCACCATCCAATGGTTACTTTAAACGTAGGATTTATTATCCTCCTGTTGGCTTCCTAGCTTGTCAAGTTTCCAGTGTGTTAACTTTTTGGTCTCTTGACCAAACATCTCATGACATTATTACCGCCAGTGTATTAGGTTCTATCACCGTGAAGTTCTTCATGAATTCTCTACCACTGTGATGTATGTAAAAATTTAGTCCATTTTCCTTCCCGAATTGGGCCCCAGAAGCCTTTTATTTGTTTATATTAAGTACTAGTAATACTTTGAGAATGTACTAATGTGAAAATTGTACGTGAGAACAGTCTCTGGGTTGATTGATTCTAAGGTTGGGAAATGAAGTTGAATCATCATTTGATTATGTGCTGACTTTACAAATGTGTCATTGATAAAGTGTGTTTGTTACACCTGTCCCCAATTTAACATCTAGAATGGCTTAAGTTAAGAAGGAAATGATGAGCTACTTACTCTGGAGATCTTGTGCTCTTTTACCTTGGCCTGTTTAATGTATGACCTAGGCAGGCATCAAAGACATAATGCTTAATTTTCCTTACCAAAGGGGTATTGCTCGCTTGCTCTTCCTGGGGCCTGGGACTGGGATCGGGACTGGGATGGGATACGGAGAGGGAACACTCCGTAAATGTTGACTTCAATGGGATTAATCATCACAAGACAGGATGGTGAAACACAAAATCTGAAACTCTTGTTAGGCACTGTCAAGAACTCATTTGTATTCCACTAAAATTTAAATCTGACATTTATTGAGTACTTTCTCTATTGAGACATTGTGGTAGGTACTCTTAAACCTACCTTATTCAGAAAAGTAATAAAAATGTTTCTACTTTTGAGTAAAGTCAAAGTTTTAAATAAATTACCAGTCAATTTTGTTTCTCAGTTATATGATAATATTTTTCATACCACAAACCTTCCATTTATTAACTTCAGTTATCATTCTAGCTGTCAGGTGAATCATGAACCTTGAGATTAGGGGGAAAAAATTACCCTAAAAAAAGTTTTGATTCACTCAGTGTCAGCCTGGATGTTTTTCTGAATCTTGTTCACGTAGAAATTTAATTCCAGGAATCTTGATTTGAATCAGGTAAACCAAACAAACAAATTAAAAAAAGATGAACGTCCAAGTCAGTTCCTACTTAAATTGAATCTATTAAATACTTACCAGGGACACTTCTGGAGAGTACTAGAATATTTAATGCAAGATATAGGTCAGTCCCCCCACCATTACCCCCAAATTCTGTTCTTTGCATGGCATAATAGCTGCACATTTTATTCCTTCAGATTGTCAATTCATAACGTAGAATTAATATATTTCTATTATAAGCATGTTGTTTATTAGTGATTGAATTCCCTGAAAATCGAGTGCTTGTAACCAGAATATCTATATAATAGACTGCAGTTCAATGGGCATCCCTCAAGCATTTCTAAACAGGCCTTGAAACTCATCCTGGAGAGTGTTTATTCTCTCTCAGGACACTGCTCTGTATTTTGTTCCTTCGGGAAAGAGAGAGCCGTATCGGCTGTGGTCACTGTGACGTTCATTCACGATTATTCACAGCCAATCCGTGAAGTGACCTAACTGCCCCACCTTCTGTGCGCTCCTGAGTTGATGAGACATCCAAAGGAGGCTGTAGGACAGTTCTACCTATGCATGCTGTAGCAACTAAAGCACCGAGAAATTTTTCATCTATGATTTCTCTTCTTTCCATTCAGATTTACTTCTTCCATGTACTCTGCTCCTTATCTTGCTTACAACTTGGGGAGTTATTGAACATGTACTGATGAAAATGAATAAAATTATCTAACATTAATTGAGTGCTTACTACGTGCAATCCTTGTACTAACCACTTTACCTACGCTGCCTCCTTTACTCCTTATGCCTGGGCCACAAGTTAAATGGTCCCCCAAATGACCTCCCTTTTATCAACAAGGACCCTGAACCTCAGAAAGGTTAACATGCCTGTGTTGCACAGCTGGTTGTAAGAGATGGATTTGAACCCAGGCAATCAGACTCCAGAACCCACCTCCCCTATCTAACACTGCACCATCCTGCCCCTATGAATGAATCACCACTGTCAGAAACGTCTTATCCTTGCTCCCAAAAGCATCCTTTTCTTTAAGGTCCAAGTACACACGAGAGAGACCAAATTCGTGCATCGTGACTAGAAGTTTTCTGGAAGGCCAAACCTCTATCTTTTTCCCAGTTATACTTCTGCTTCCTGTTAAATGACCTTCTCACCGTGATGGTCTTGTCAAATAGAAAAGCATGCTGTCTTTCCAAACTCTTGACACTCCGTTGGCTTTCTCTTTTCTGTTATCCAGTTGACCTCATTCAAAACATCTTTCCTAAGAGCTAAAAAGTGGTTCTTGTGTGGTTTGAATTATACTTTTTTTTTCTTTAGGCCATTAGCTGCCTTGAAGTAGATTACCAGAACATTCCTTATTTCCAATACAATGAATAGTCACCAACAAATATTTTTCTAATTTCTTCTCTTGCAAGTAAATAACTTCCTATTCTAGAACTTAGTACTACTAGCCTTACCACATCTGTCATCACTAAATTTATATTGGACGTTCCAGTAAGATAAAGACCATTAATGAAATAACATATAGCAGCCTACGGCGTTTTCTAAATAGTAGCATGCCCTAGAGGCATTCAATAACATTATTAAAGATATTTGATTACTAATTGAAATTATATATTACCGTATAACTGAATACCTGAAGTGTGTAGAATGGGTTCCTAATCTTATAACATGACACTTAGCAAATGAAAATGGGGTTGAATCTACTAATGCCGGTTTTTAATTTAATTTGCTGAAATGCAAGTTTGTATTAGGAAGTATAATCACATAGCTTCATGTGTGTTATGATAATACCTAGCACCCTACATGACACGTTTCTGACTTTAATGCTGGAGCATCAGTCTGATAATTTTTTTTTTTTTGGTCCATTCTATTTTGGAAATAAACTTTTAAGTATGGCAGCTATGGAAGGTGTTGAAGGCATTCCAGGGCTATTTGTGGCCTGGA
>NC_142127.1:25605000-25647500 GCF_024610735.1 Ursus americanus | reverse complement strand
AAACTAAGGAAAACCTTTTAAAAACTACATTAAATCATTGAAAAGTAACAATGAAGAACCACAGACATGATAATATCAATGTATTTTTATGAAAATAACTATATTTTAGAAAGCAAAAAAATTAGGGAGAAGAGTGACGTTATTTTACATTTTTGTAAATCTATAATGTCTGTCTAAGTAGAAGAGAGTTGGATTTTTATATCTGCTTAAGTATTCAATCTGTTGCAATATGTTGTTTTGGTGGCGGTTTCTGAGGAAAATTCTGCCTCACAGAGAGAGTTGGAAAAGGAAAGAGTGTTTTAATGACCTGCTCAGATGATTGTAGGTATTCTTTGCTGCTATACCAGAACTCAGCAAGTAGGAGTTTCTCAAAGGTTAGTTTGAAACCATTTGATGGCTCTTCATCCTCTCTTCCTTGCTGTTTAAGTGGATTTGGTAACATGGTGCACTGGTCACTTGGAATATATAGGTTTTATGAATTGTGCAGATCTTCCAAGTACTGACAAAATTAATTCTCTCAAAGAGTCACATTGTTAATACTACCACTGAGATCAGAGACATTTTTGACTATTGGGAAGTCATCAAGCTCACGATGTAGATACACTTTTTTCTAGAATTCCAGTGTTCAATTAAAATCTTAAATTTACCATTGTAACAAATGTTTTCAGTTGTTTTCTTGAAGGGACGTGTTCATGTGGCTCATATTTGAGAAAATGTCTGCCAGATACCCAAGTCTGATGAGCCATGGTTTGTCTATCAGTTGTTCTTAGAAGCAAAATTAGTGTTTTGTGAAAAAAGCAACTAGTTAGCTCATAACTCAAACACACATATAAATACTTTTTCTCAAGACAGCCATTGTGCCCTGGTACACAAAGATGCAGTGTGCGTATTTCCAATTTATCACACAGAATATTAAAAGAAGTCTCTTGAAGGGATGAAGTTTAATAAAATAAGTAATTTTAATGCTTCTTCAAGGGCATTCTTAAGTGAAACTCACTTTTTTTTTTCTTTTACTGAAAGTGCAGGTGGTTAAGAATGCAACGACTGTTAGCTGAGTTTGGTGCCACTGCCTTGAATCATGCTGAGGTACCAGCACTCCTATCCATCAGTGCTTTTTCGCTGTGGAGGCGTATGTCAGCACAGTGAAGATGGCAAATTATATCATAGTATTATTGTAAACATAGTTTGACTTTGAAGACCCCACGAAACGGCTTGAATACCCCCGGAATCACAGACTACACTTTGAGAACCACTGTCAGACAGAACTGATAAGGACATATGTAAGAATATGTCCACCGTCAGTCATTGGGATTGCCTCATGTTTAGTTTTCATAGACTCATTTTTCTTGCCCTGAATGTTAATCTATTAACATTTAGGTTTCCATGGCATTGAATTGAGGTTTCACAGTTGCTGGCAAACAAGTGTTCATCATATGTAAGAGAATTTTCTCAGGCCAAAGAGGATTTATGTCACAATGGGCTCAGTAGTAAGGGAGCAGTAGGAGAGAGCTATGACACAAGAAATTCTGTTCTGATCTCAAAGTCCCTCTGAGTGGCACATGAGTGGGTGTGTTCTGGTTAAGAAAGCTAAGGGGGCAGTGGGCTGTGAGGCATGCTGAGGAGTTTGAAATTGTTTAGAGTAGCTATGGTGATAACTTCCACCATGACCCCATTACACGGACTATGGGGAAATTGTCAGAGCTTTTCACTTAAAGTGCAGTGACTTTTTATGAGCTATATGTTATTTGCAATATTTTCCATAAAGTAATGATAAAACAATTTATGCAATGTTGATTGTGGTTAAGGGTGTAAATTTGGAAAGGAAAAGGCCCAGTCATTGAGAAATGAAAACAGATTTGAAGCATACTTAGGTAAATCATTTACTGTAATATTGAAAGAATTTGACATACTATATTTTTAGAAACTTTGGCGACTTCTAACTGAAAACAAATGATTGATATAAAATGGAAAATTATACTTCATTACTTGAGAGTAAAATAAATTACTTTTTTTCCCCATTCTTTGACTCTCTGAGGTTTAAAAATACAGCTTTGAGAACAAAATTGATGACTGCCTTCTGAAAAGATGTATGTTAAGTGATTGAATGTTATGCTTTTCAGAGCAACATAACTTACCTTGGTTTTCTTGTTGTCCAGGTAACTTGGGGGAAGTTTAGCGGATAGATTGTCTTAAATCTTTCAGGTCTCACTGGTCATTACCTAGGAATAGGATACTTTTGGAGGACAGTCTTCAGGTGCCACAAGCAGGGTGAGAACTGAGAAGCAAAGTATTAGATTTTGGACACCAATGTTCTTTTTCTGTTTCAGTGTTATGTATAAATCTGTTTTTCTTAGGGAGAAATGATCCTCACAGCATTATGGTTCTGGAAAAGATGGTCATGTGATCTGGCCATCTCCCTTTCAGCACACTTCACCAAAGTGAGACCTATGAGAATCCATCTTACTTGTCCTAATCTCTAGAAAAGATGATGCCATATGTGCTTTCCAGTAGCACTGTTACTTTTCACAGTTAAATATCTTCAATGTAAGGAATTGATGGTAGGCATTCTCAATTCAGTGCTAAGCTCTCTTCAGTTGTATTTCTTTGCCTACTGGTGTTTTTGTTTGTGTGTTGATGGTGTTGGTTGGTTGGTTTGTTTTTGTCCTTAAAAAATTTCAAGTGAACTCTGTCGTTTAAAAAACAAAAAACTCTCTAGAGAGCTATATTAGAGTCTTTGAAAGATTGTAATCAAACACCTGGCTTCGGTTACAATGTGGTATATCACCTAATGTTTTGTCTTCTAACATAGTACTATCAGATGAATCTCTGGGAATCCAATACAAGATTTTTAACTAGTAGGAAAATAAATACTGAAAAATTCAAATTCATGGCCAGAAAAAAAAAATAGCCTTAACAAAATTCCATTTATATTTTCCAAAATTCCATTCCTAAATGCCTTGCTATTTTCCAAAGTATTGAACATATGAAAAAGGTAAGAGATTCGGCTTTGATGTCTCATTGCCTCTTGGGCTGTTTTTAACTTTCTGACACACCACTCAGCATAAAGAACGTTCACCTATAGTCATTACTGTCTTGGTGTTATTACCTCTGGAATATCATGAACTAAAGCTCTCGTTACCCTTTTCTTCCTAACAGGGTTAAAAAGTTCTCTAAACTTGATTCACTCCTTAAACATACTAATTTCTGCAAAAGATGCTATTTGATTATGGTATGCTTATGACAGTCATCTGCGATCACTCAAAACGCATGTCTGCTTTTGCTTCATTCTGTCACAAATCTTTTGATAAAATCCTTGTACTAGACTGATTTACTTAACACCACAGGTCAGGAGTGAGTGAGTTGGGAAGTAGGTACCTAGGTGATATAGATAGATGACTGAGCAGATGAATGATGGGTGGATAGGTAGGTAGGTAGATTACTTGTTTCTTGGTTATATATTTATGTGTCTTATATGTGATATGCGGGGTGAGGGGGGGTTAAATATATTTCTTCTAAAGTCACTAAACCTTTCTTCATATGATCCCTGTTGAGCTGATCTCTATTTAGCACACTCTTTCCTCTTTTCTTCAGGACTTAATATGCCTTCTATTGCTCTTAATGTATGGTGTTGTCTGTCTTTTCATGATGCTAGTTACCATTATACTTTTTTAGAGATGCCCTGAAATCCCCTGCCTTCCACAGATGTGTGCCCTGATTTAAATTCCAGTGATGTGTGAATTCCCCTGACTGTGGATTTTCATGCACCAAGGGCACTGTGCATTCCACTGCACCACATAAGCGTGTAACAAAACTGCACTTTCCACACTGCTTCCTAGCCCAACTCATTCCATGTTTTAAGTGGTGTCATTTAGTTTAGATCCTAAGGTTCCCCAGGATAGAGACAGAAACTTTGGGGGAGGGGGCAGGTGGGGGGAGATAGTTTTTTTTTTTTTTTTCAATAGCATCTAGCTGGAATACCTGCAGGATATGTGGGATATTTAGTTGATGTTACTTAATGTTGATGATGATGAATCCTGGGGTGACCCTTTTGTGATTGACTCTTACTCATTCAGTAAGTCCAGTTGAGGACAAGTTTCTCATCCTGAGAAGAAAGAAATGAAAATATAAAAGGCTTCAATTAACCAAATGGCAGGTGGAGATGGTCATGATGTCAGCATTGCTTTTACAAAACATAGGTTTTGTTTGTTTTGGGTTTGTTTTTTGGGGGTTTTTTGTTTTGTTTTGTTTTGTAGTGGAATGTCTTTATAGGAGTTATAAATACAAATCCCTCAGGACTTTGTTAAAATGGAATCATTCATTTTAACAGAAGGATAATAGAAAAAGTGTAATTATGGTGTGGGAAGAAAGGCTCAAACTGGTTAAAACCAAAATAATTTCTTAGTTATCACTGAAAAATAAATCCAGAAGGGAAGATCCTTGTAGGTTATTTTTTCACCTACCACTCCGCCATAATCCAGATGTGTAAACCATTTTAAAACAATTCATTGGAATTACTTTCTAAACTCCTGTTTACAGTCCCAAGTGAATGAGATTGCATGGCTTTTCTGGATTATCCAGACTAAGGTTGAGTGTCCAGATTTTTCTTTCTTTCTTTTCTTTTCTGTTTTTTCTTTTCTTTTCTTTTTTTTTTTTTTACTCAATCACACCAAAGAATTCTAAGTTAGAATAGCAATAACTATTAAAAAATATGTAAGATTTTTCTCCCCCTTGTATCATCTTTATTGGCTATGCAACTAATTAGCTATTTCAGCACTATTCAGGCTAACATCATTTGTTGGTTAAACAAAAGAAGGGGAAATTTCAGAAACACAAAGAGCCGAAATGTTTGAGATTTGTTCTTACTGAGATGTATACCTCATAGTGCCTATCTCCTGTTGAAGGAAATAATTTATCGTGATCTCAGTCAAAAGCATTTCTCTCTTTGCTGTCCTTTTTTATTAATTTAGATATGTTTCTAGGATGAGAAATGATGTTACTTCTAATTATGGTTACATGTAGTTAATTTCCTTCTTTTTCCTAAGCTTGGTGTGAAAGGCAGTTTCCTCCAAAAGAGGGGTGGGAGGGGGATGGGGGGAGCTGGTTACCGGGAGGGGAGAATACTGATAGAGCTGATCTTCCTGTTGCCTTAGCAACAGATTTATTTATTAGGGGTTGAAATGACATGAGTTAATATACCGCATACCTGCTGATCGGCAAACTCCCCTATTTCAGCTGCAGTTGACAATTAAGTCCTGGACAGCTACAGCCAGGGGTTAATGTTCCTCATTAGGAGAACTAGGTCATTACTGGGAAATCAAGGCACTTAAGGCAGCATGGGTAAAATACAAAATTCAGCATCTAGACGAGTGAGGCTTTTTTATGTTAATTAACCTTATTTTCCTAGGTTTAAAAAAATCTTATATGCACATGACAGTGGATCAATTAATTGAAAAAAAGAGCTAGTTTACTTTACTCTCTGAGTTGTCTTCATTTCCTTTGCAAGGATTTCATTATTTTATGGAAAATTCTTATGTCTATATGATGAGTAAAAAGGGTATTAAAATTAAGAAGGGAATCATCATGGAAATCAGCTTTACCACAAGGGAATGAGCAAATAAAAGCCTTGGAAATGAAAATAAATAAGCTTTGCTAATACCTCACCTAAGGAGCAGAATATAAGCCCATCAGAGCTGGGAGATATTTAGAGGTACTTCTTTGCTTCTTTATTAAGCAGTTACATAGTTATTTGACCTTCAGAAACTGAAACTTTGGAAAAGTGATTCCAAGTGGTTTGTAAACATTCTATTTGCAGAAAGCGTGTAGCAGTTTAACAAACAATAACTTTCCAGTTCATAATTGGCTTTTTTTAAATACCAATAAAATTAGATACATTAGTTGAAAGTTTTTATTAAAATGTCTGAGTGGGTGTTTTTTTCCACTTGATAAGTTCATAAATAATGTATCAAGCCCCTTCTGAAAGCTTTGTTTTCTTATTCCTTTAAAGAGCCTTTATGTTGAAATGGAGGTATTTACAGAGTCGAAAAAGATTTATTGCCCAGAATCCTCTTTTATCTTCATTTTGGTACTGTGACCCCACTGAAGCCACTTCGGACCAGTTCTTTCACTTATAGTAACTTTCTCCATGGGACATAAACCAAAGCAGAAAAGTGCTCTTACCGACTGTATGCCCTAAGCTACTTTGTCCCCTCAACAGAAAAATCTAAATCACTGTGATTCTTCTCCCTCTACCCATGTACTATAAACGGTTGGTTGATTGACTTCCAGTCAACTGACTTCCAGAGACTTAGTTTAGAACTCTTGTCATTTCTCCCCTCATCGAAAAAACGGACAATGCTGCTCCTTTAATTGATTAGCTCTCTGATTCAATGTGTATTTTAACCTCCTCCCCAAAATTGTTCTCCTGTAATCTAAGTGAAATCAGGCCTCAGGTAACGTCTTTAGAAAATACCATTCTAGGGGTGCCTGGGTGGCTCAGTCTGTGAGCGTGAAGTGTCGGTGAAGTGTCTGCCTTCAGCTCAGGTCATGATCTCAGGGTCCTGGGATCCAGCCCTACGTCAAGCTCCATGTTCAGTGGGGGGGTGGGGGGTCTGCTTCTCCTTCTCCCCCACTGTTTGTGCTCTCTTTTTCTCTCTCTCATATAAATAAATAAAATCAAAGAAAGAAAGAAAGAAAGAAAGAAAGAAAGAAAGAAAGAAAGAAAGAAAGAAAGAAAGAAAGAAAGAAAGAAAGAAAGAAAGAAAGAAAGAAAGAAAGAAAGAAAGAAAGAAAGAAAGAAAGAAAGAAAGAAAGAAAGAAAGAAAGAAAGAAAGAAAGAAAGAAAGAAAGAAAGAAAGAAAAAGTTCGTTCACCATTCTGGTGAACCTCGGTATCACGTGGGTTAGCATAAAATTGTGTTTTAGGTGGTACCTGTCGGGGCTGCTTCCTTCAGAAAAGCATTTCCACTCTGAAATTAGATGTGATTCTTATACAACTGCTTCTTTTCACCGACTGTGGCCAGTCCTGGGTTTTAATGAGAGCTCTCAAAGAAAAATTGTTTCCCCATTTCAGAATCACCACCCATGAGCCAGAGTTTTAGAATGAGGGGATATGGAAAAGACTGTTAGCTATCCCCCAAGTTTCTTTCTCTTTTTCTTGGGAACACAGTTGGAGCACGTTTTCCAGGCTCCATTGCAATTTGGCCTAGCTGTATGATTGGGTCTTAGCCAATAAATGTAAGCCAAGTGATGTGGGATACTTGAGGGCCCCACCTCCAGGTGGGGATAAAAATGTCCCACCCACAGTCCCCAGTGAACTCTCCCTTTGGAAGGGGCAGACATAGGAGGCGCTCCTTGAAGATGGCAGTACCTCCTTCAACGTGGGGCCTTCAATGACCTCTGGAAGAAGGCTGCCCTTTTGATCTGTCAACCTGACTTTATAATGAACCATTATGCTTGTTTTTTAAAATCCCCTTCACCTATTACATATTTTTTAAGTCCTTTTTAATGCAGCCAACCTACCTTAATGAGTGCAGACAGCTAGTACAATAATCCAGCAACTATGGCGGTAGTTTGACTGGGGTAGTAGCAATGGAAGATGTAAGGAGTGTTCAGGATCTATTTTAAAGATTTTGACCTAAGTGGATATATGTAGGTGCTCTTTACTGAGATGTGGTTATGTATAGGTACTGTTTGCTGAGACGGAGACTACCTGGGGAGGAGAAGGTTTTAAAAAGTTTGCCTTTGAATATATTAAGTTAGAGATATCTCTTAGACTGCAAGTGGAGATTTCAAGTTGGAAGCTAGATAGACAAGTCTTTTTATTCAGATGAACAGTCAGGACAGAAGACAGAAATTTGGGAGTTTATCAGCATGGAAGTGTTCAATTCCTATAAAATATTTTAAAATATTGGATTTTTAATCTTATAAGTTACACTTTTAAGTTTCCTAATTTTAAACATTCAATCTATACTAATTCTGTGGGCAGCAGTTAGTGTTTTGTTATAGTTGTGGCATAGTAGAGTCTGGTCTCTCTGTGAGTCCTGGCCCTCAGTTACCAGCCTGGTGCCTTAGGCAAGGTACCTAGTCTCTAGCTTCGGTTTTCTTCTTTATAACATAGGAATAATATTAACCACATTATACAGTTGTTCTGAGGGTTAGGGGAGATGATATATGTAAATGAGTTAACACAGTTCCTGGCAGAGAGTGAGCATTTAATAAGCATAAGCTATTATTATTAGTAAATAATACAGAGTGCTTCATTACCTCACAAAGCACTGTCACTTTTGACCACTGTCTCTTATTGGTTAAAATCAATTTTTTCTTAACTCTCCTAGAAAAAGAAAAGAAAAGAAACAGCTAAATAAAGTCGTCTTTTTTTGTCTTCATTTTCAGCCTACCCAAAACAAGTACATACTGTACAGAAAAATGGAATTAAGCTACAGAGCACACACTTCTAAGGAGCAGCATCTGCCTTGTAAATGAAGTCTATAAAAGGCTACCAAATGTCCCTTCACATTTTTATGATTGTTAGGGTATTACTAAACCTGGATGGAAAAATGTTTTTTGAGGCTCTTACATCAAGCACCCACACTGTCAATATCACAAATTATTTCCGTTTTTTACAAGATGGCTGCCATGCGGCTTCCTTAGGAATGGCAATGCTATTTTAGCAGGAGGTATATAGTTTTAAAGATGTGATTTGGTAAAAAGCACTTTCTACCTTTGTAATTGTCACATTTTTAAGCACATAACTCTTTTTTTAAAACAGCTTTAATGGGATATAATTTATATATCACAAAATTCACCCATTTTAAATATACAATTTAATAGTTTTTAGTAAATTTACAGGCTTGCGCCACCGTCACCACAATCCAGTTTTAGAACATTTCCATCACTCCAGAAAGAATTCTTATGCCCCTTTCAGCCATTCCCTGTTTCCACCCTCGCCCCACAAAACCACTAATTGGCTTGCTTTCTCTATAAATTTGCCTCTTCTAGACATTTCATTTAAATGGAATCATACAATAGGTGGTCTTTTGCACCTGGTTTCTCTCACTTACAACAGTGTTCTTGAGGCTCATTCGTGTGATAGCCTGTGCCAGTAGTCTCTTCCTTTCTAATGCTGAGTCATTGTATGGATAAAACACATTTTGTTGATTCATTCATCATTTGGTAGACATATGGATTGTTTCTACTTTTTTTATTATTGTGAAGAATATTCCCCTGGACACTTCCATAGAAATCTTTGTGTGGACATACGTTTTCATTTCTCTTGGGTGGATACGTAGGAGTAGAATTGCTGAGTGTTTTGATAAATTTATTTTTAATTTTTTAAGAAACAAGCAGATCACTTTTAAGGACAACATCTAATAACACTTCCTTCTTCGATTCATTCATTCATTTCATTCATTCATTTCAAAATGGTACTGAGTTTCTGCTACAGCTAGGCACTGTAGTAAGTACTCGATGTAGGCAACTCTTGATTATCCACTGCAACTGGGATGAAATGTAGTCTGGATATTTAAAATCTCCTCCTTATTCATAAGCCTAACGTTGGGCATTCTTTCAAGTGTCTTCAGCAAAAATTCTGTGATCTTACTAGGCTTATTATTCCAAACATGTACCAAATGGCTATATAGGTAGCTACCAGGAATTCAAAGAAGAAAGGCATAATTCTCTGCTGTTTAGGAGCCCATAGTCCAGAAAGGAGACAGGTTTATAATGCCTGCATATATTCTCAGTGTCTTTGCCTTTTTCAAAAATATAATATGTCTGATTCAGACTCCTCCTTTTTCCCACTGAACTCCTATTTATGAATAGCACACTAATTGCCCCTCACTCTGGGCTGCAAATGATTATCTTATTTGATTTCTCTTCACCTTACTCTGTTAGCTTCCTATGGCTACTATAACAATATATCACATACTTGACAGCTTAGAACAATAGAAATTTATTCTTTCACTGTTCTGGAAGCCAGAAGTCCAAAATCGGTATCACCTGGCTAAAATCAAGATGTCAGTAGGGCCTCACTGCCTCCAGGAGGTCTAGAGAAGAAATCATTCCTTACCTTTTCCAGCTCCTGACAGCTGCCAGCAACATTCAGGTTGTGGCTGCTCTTCTTCCTCTGGTGTCACGTTGCCTCCCCTTCTTCTGTCCATTATCAAATCCGCCTTTGCCGCCTTCATATAAAGATGGATACATGTGATGCATCTAGGGCCCAACCAAATATTCCAGAATAATCTCCCAACTTCAAGATCCTTAACCACATCGGCAGTCCTTTTTTGACATAGAAGGTAACATAAACAGCTTCTAAGGGTTAGGATCTGGAGATCTTTGCGGGGGGAGGATTATTGAACCTAACATAAATTGCATATGCAGTCACCATGATGTCATTCATTCTTTTATTCATTTATCCGTCCATCCATTCATTAAATACTCCTTGAGCATAATGTTACATGCCAGGTAGTGAATTAAGACTTGAGGGTACAGTAGTAAGGTAAAATTCATGCACACAGTCCTTGCCTGCTTGGAGCTTACAACCAACTAATCAAGTAAAATTTGCCGGAGATAAGCGTTATAATGGAGAAATGGAAAGGCAGAATGACATGTAACTTTTTTGTAAACATATTGCACATTCATTATCAATGCTTTAAGCAATACTGAAAAGAACAAATTAGAAGTTTTAAAAACTCACAGCACAAGTTTACCATATATAAGTAATTACCTTTCTTGATACTTCTTTCCTTCCATCTTTCTGTCTACTAGTTTGGAACTTATGCACTATTTTGCTTTTTTTAAAGTGATTACCCTAGTGGTTTTAATATGGAGACTTATCCCATATTCGCCTCTTTCTTTGCTTATTCTCCCTTCTTGCCCAGAGAATTGCTTTTAGTGAGAGACTGTTAGTAGCAAATTCATCTGAAAATATCTTTCATTTCTCTCTTCTTTGAGAATATTTTTTTCTGAGTATCCAGTTCTGAGTTGAGATTACATTCTCTCAGCTTTATTTTGCTACTGAGACGTTTTTCTCTCTAGTTACTTTAAAGACCTTTTCTTTGTCTTTGGTGTCCTTCGCTTTCACATGATATATGTAGGACTGGATTTCTCTTTGTAATCTTATTTGGGCTTTGTGAGATTTCTTAAATCTTTGAATCCATGCCTTTCATCACTTTTGCAAATCATTCGCTCTTCTATCTACCAATATTGCCCCTGCCTCATTCTCTCCTTTTAGGGTTCTAGGGCTTCATCTTTCTCACCATCTCCTGTTTCTTAACCTGCCGTTCATATTTTCCTTATCTTTTTACTTGGGTTTATCTTTGGTTTACTAATTCTCTCTTAATTCCAATCATATTTTTCATCTCTCAAACTTCTTCTTGTTACTTTTTCAAAACCAGCTGGCTAGTATATATCATCCCTTGTTTCCTTAAACACTTCACACACACTATCATAATCCATGTCTGAGAAGTCCAATAGCTGAAACTTTTGTGGATCTGGTATCTTTCTTTCCTTGTGCTTGGTGTCTTGTTTCCTGTGTGCTTTTTTATTTTTAACCATGAGTCCATATTTTTTGGAACTTTATCAAGGGGAATTCTTTGAGAATTGCCTGAATTGTACCTGGATTTCTCCAGAAGGGATGTGCATATGCCTGTGTCAGGTGTTTAAGGGAGCTACCAGCGTAGCACTAGTTGAAACTAAATTCTCAGTTAAGAGTGTTTGTTTTTTTTGTTTGTTGGTCAGTTAGACCACTGGGGTAGCTTCAGAGTTGTTTGAGGGCCAATGCAAGATGAGGAAGTTGCGGGAGAATTTTATTAATCCGTAACGATAATGTACATCTTTACATCTCTCCAGTGGAATCTTTTCATTCCATCATACTGTGGCCCCATGCCCCTGGCTCTCATCCTTGTAAATGTCAACCTAGACTACTGTAATCACTGCCTCATTTTCTCTTCCCTGACCTTAGCACCTTCTAGTTCATATCTTGGGTTGGTACCCAGTACCTTCTTCATGTTATTTTGCTCAGAGTACTGTGGCTTTCACTCTCCTTATCAATCATCTCAATCTGGCTATCCATTAAAATGAGATTTTTGTTTCTTTTTTTAAATTAGGAATGCCTATCCTCCTTATCACAATTAAACCAGAATTGCTGAGAGTTGAACCCTTCTGTCATCCCAGTCAACTTGGATGTCAGGCAGGACTGAGAACTATGAGTCTGCAAGAAAAACTATAAAAACAAAACTGTTTTCATCTAGCACTTAAGACCTCATAGGATGGTGGTGCTCAATGCTATATGTCAGGAAACACCTAAGTGCAAGCCCAACTCTGAGAGATTGTGATTCAGTTGATGTAAGATGGAGCCAAGGGACTAGAGCTTTTAATAGTTCCCTAAAATCTACAACATGCAGGATTGAGAACCACTGTTCTAGAGTTATAAATTCACAAGCATACAGGGATCAGACTGGTAACATTAATGAGTGAAAAGGCTAGCTAGGAACTGTGGAAAACTAGAGGGTTCCATCACTCCATATAGGGCAGCAGCCCGACTCAGCTCTTCCTGATTGCAAAACATGGCCATCCTGCTCTACAGCACAGCCCATTTCACCTTTCTAGGCAAATCTCAGTACAGGACTTGAAAAATAAATGCACCTGTGTGTGTGTGTGTGTGTGTGTGTGTGTGTGTGTGTGTGTGCGCGCGCACGTGCGCATGCATGCACATCTCCAACAAGGAATTGGAGGTAGAGTTACCTTGATTTTTTCCCAACTCAGTGTTCTTGCCCATGTTATTCCCTGTCTGCAATGCTTTCCTCCCTCTTCCATACCTGTTTAAATCATCAACTATCCTCAGAGGACCAACTCTTGCTTTCTCTGACATGATGATGGAGTGCTGATAACTGGAGGAGATGTGTATTCGGAGGGGCCCTTCCCAGGCCTGTCCCCTTCTGTTTTGTGTAAACCTCTCTCCTCTGAACTCTATTTAACTTGCATGTACTTCTTTGGAATTTAAATAAAACAAAGCTTTATATGGTTCAACTTTTTGGTATTTTAGCCTTATAATTACCATCAAATAGTTGGTTCTATGAATAGATTTTTACTACATTAAGGAATCCATCATAAAGTGTTAAGAATTCTTTATGTAAGATAGTAGATCATTAGAACTAGGGGATCTTAACATGTGGATTATTTAGATAGGTAAGAGTTAAAAAAAGCAATAAGACTGAAAAAGAGGTAATTATAGTGGATGAAAAAAATAAGAGGTAAGGAAGAATAAAACGAAATATCTCAAAATCTGATTTGGGCTGGGGAAAGATGAGTCAGCTGGAATGTCTTAAGTAAAGTAACAGTGACAGCAAGCCATGTTCATTCCTTAATGTAATATGTTTATGTGCAAGGCATTTATTCAAAAACTTATTAGAATAATGTTGCCCTTTTAGATGAAGGAACTTATATTTGTAATTTAGCATAAAAACCATGTTAAATGAACTTGAACTATAGTACCAAATACAAAGAATCCAAGATGTAATCATCACTCATTCATTTATTCACACATTCAACTCATATTTACATGAGGCACGGAAGTTGGCAACCCCAGTATCCACATATGCCAGATTGTAATGTCTGAGCCCAGACCATAGCCAGACTGCCTGGTTTGAATCCCAGGTCTGCCCCTTACCGCCGGGCCACTTGGGCAACGTGGGTAGGTTGCTTAATCTCACTAAGGTTCAGTTTCTTCACCTACAAATTAAATAGAAGAGTGTACTTACCCTACAGTTGCTGTGAGGATGAAATGATTTAATCCATCCAGTGGTCTTAGAATGGTTCCTGATCCATATAAGCACTATACATATGTGTGTCTTTGCTGTCATTATTAATCTTTGTTTCTTTATAACTCAACTCCGTTACCTCAGAATTCTCTCAGTGAATTCATGATAATTCTGTAAATTTTAGATTCTCCCTATTTTTTCCTTTGAGAAGCACTTAAATTCTAAGGATGCTTAATAACGTCAGATAAGATGGTTTGGTCTCCTTTGGCACATGGCCACGTTGGCACCCTCTGAAAAGAATATTATCCTGTCTGTTTCTTGGTGATCCCCTCACAGAACCGGTGTCTACTGGGTTAAGCTCCCATCTGCCCACACACCGCGCGTTCATGCCAGGTGCACTGCAGGGGCGCCTCAGCATGACACAGTGCCACCTGCAGCCTGCTGGCTGGCTCTGTCAGGTAACTTCTGTATCTTACTAAGGGCCTTTGGAAAATACAGTTGCTCTCCCATGTCGCTTGTGGACCACAGAAAACTCAGCAAATGTGCTTTCAGTCCTCCCTGACCCAAGCATTTTGTCTTCCTCAGTTGATCCCACGCCATGCTGGCTGCAGTTGCAAAGCTGCTGCCTCCCTGGGTTCTAGAAGAAAAGGCACAAGACCGAAGTCGCTCTCCCCTCCAACCAGCTCTCTGCCACCCAGTT
Source organism: Ursus americanus (assembly GCF_024610735.1). NCBI lineage: Eukaryota > Metazoa > Chordata > Mammalia > Carnivora > Ursidae > Ursus > Ursus americanus. The sequence goes on along the minus strand of NC_142127.1, from coordinate 25,633,044 downwards.
TCTCCCAGCTTTCAGCCTTGGACATCCACTCAAGAGTACCTCTTTCCTCTCCAACTTGCCTCCCTCAGCCCACAGATTGTTTAGGAGGGAGGGGGAGAGACAGTGGGGGAGTTGGGTAGGGAGAGTGTTGAGAAAAACCTACTTAGCATTTGTCTCCAGAACTATTGTTTAGACTTCAGTGTCAGCATTTTAATGTGAAAATCAAGAATTAACTATTTATTTGTCTTCTCTTTACGTTTCTGTTTAATAACCTTACCTTAAGGGCAAAGATTACAGAATGTCTTTGCTCCCAAGGCTGGGGGAGTGGGCACAGAGTAGATTTGCAAAGTAGAAAATATCCAGGGAGGAAACCCATTAAGCACATTGATTAATACTTCAAATATTATCCTTCTACACATGTATTGATAGGGCTTCTTTTGAGACCCGTGCCACAGAGAGCTCCCAGATAATTGCAGTACAGCGTAATAAGTGAAAACCCCAAAGAGGAAGCAACTTATTCTGCCTGGAAAAGTCAGGCAACGCTTCACTGAGGAAGTGAGGATAATTGAAAGCGGATTCCATTAGACACATCCTCCTCAGCTCCTGAGCCACAGATGTTGCAAGAAGGAACACCAAACAAAGCTGAATGTGAGCCTATACTCAGGGAGCCCAGAAAGACTCCACCAGAACTGGTAACAGTGCTTTCCTTCCCATTTCCATTAGTAACTCTAAACCTGAGGTGAATCATCTGGTGGGCATCCGCCCTTGTGTGAGGGGCTGCCCCTGGACTGGGGCGAAGCTGGAGCAGACATCGGGGCGGGTGGCAGCTCGATGTCCCAAGTCCTACCTGAGCAAGTAGAAAGCTCTGGTCTTCTCTTGTGCCAGAGCTTGGAGCTGCTGAACTGGAGGCCCAGTTAAAACTTATTGCACACCTAATCCTTACTTTAAGAGCCAGCCTGCAGCTAAAGTGCCAGGGCGAAGATTTTCCACATGGGCACTGCCCTATCTCACTTCCGTGTGCTGTTTGCCCTCCTCCCAGCAGGAGCCTTTCAGCTGTTGCCCAGACGCCCAAAACGTTCTTGATATTCCACACAGTTCTTACCCTCCCTGTACATTCTTCACATCTCAAAATATTGTTTTCTTGGCCTTCCTACTTTACTCATCTGAACTTACATTCTCTTAGTGATCTGATTCAATATATTAATCCCAGAAGAATACACGATATACACATGTACACAGACATACTCTTAAATTAAATCACACTAACATATAAATCCTTGCTAGTATTTTAATGTGTTCACTGCCCAGGGGTATTTATTTATTATAACCGCAACACCTTGCTAAAACTGTACTGCTAAGAGGTAGAAGCCTCTGGCTTTAAGGAACTTCAGGCATTCTTAATAGTCATAGATGAGATTTGCAGACAATGGATTTTCCATCTTATCCCCAAAATGATAGCACAGGGGCACGTGCCTCTCTCCTTGACTAGAATCTAGATTCCTCTAGGGTGGGGTCTCCTGTTCTCGTCAATCATACTTGTGCCCCAGTGCCTTGTACAAGTTCTGTCTGGCACGTGGGGGTGCCCAGTTCTCCTTCATGGAATATATTACTGCTTTCAGGGAATACATTACTGACTTCAGACAGGATATTCTTGTCTCAAGGCCAAAAACCTATACTAGATAAGAGATGTTATTGTTGTTTTGAGTTTTTATACCTTAAACAATACACTATAAAAAAAATAATACCAATTAAGTAGTCCTAGAGCCATACCGTGGTGTTTTGTTATAGATCATTTTGAATATAAAACTGGTATGCCTGGCATGCTTCCTAAGGTAATTGATATTCAAGTAAAGAAAAGACCCTTTTGTAACTTCTCCTTGGTGGGTAGTATACTGCGAACCCAGTTTCCAGATAAAAACAGGAAGAGGCATTTTATGAATCTGTCCTATGAATGCAGCAAAGATATTAAGCAACGGATTTCTTTCTTTGACTTAAATGGGTAAAATTGTAACTCATTTTTATATTTAGCAAATCTAAAATGTACTAATTACATTAACTTTTCAGCTTAAATAACTGCCAAAAAGTATTAAAAGTATAAGTATAAAGCAAAATGGGAATAAATATTGAAGAAACTCTGTGCAGTAAAATGAAAAGTTAATTATTTAATTCTGCTCCTTGAATACACACTGCTCTGTAGAATATGGACAGACTTTCCTAATGACAACAGTGTCATAAGTGAATGATACATAACAGTGAATCATTGGATAGGTTCTCATTTAGAAAGTGCGATACCATTTCCATTAAAAAAAGATGTCCATAAAATTTGACTCTAAAACAGAAGGAACAGTTTTTTTAAATGTTTACCTTTTGAAAAGGTTACCCTCTTTTTTAGGATGTTGCATGGGAAATTCAACTTTCAGTGCCATTCTAATCCATGAAAATGGATGAAATACGTAGTCAGAAAAAATTATTTCCTATACCAGCCAATGTATTTCTGTAATCTTCCCAGAAAAGATGATTATCAAACAGACTACTTCTTGCAAAAATACCTTCTCTGTCTGATTTCTTACTTAGCACTTTATTTTCTGCTTCTCGAGACTGAACCAGGCACAGAGACATTCTTAGCACTGGCAGCCCACAAATGCTGTTGATGTTTGTGCTGAAGAGAAATATTTGGCCTTGCACTCCAGGCCCACTCTTCACCGTGGAGAAGCACCTTGTGCCAGCTCTCTCTGAGCACCCAAGGGTGTCCTCCGCCCACTTCCACTGGTACGCCTGTGTGCTCTTCACTAGTTTTGACAGCTTTTCCACCTGTTGTGTGGTTCAGGGGTTTTGGTGTCTCGTTGTTGTGGAAGATCACATTTGTGCTCCATCTCTAGTTCTTCTTGTTGCTTTTGGGTAATTTCTAAGAGGAGAAGAGAGATTGACAGTTTACTCTCCTCGTTTCAGCTGTAATTATCATAAGAAGGTGATTTGGTGATGATGTTATAATAGTCCTGGGAAGGGGTGATGAGCATGTGAACTATATCAAGAAAGGAAAGACAATGGTGATAATGATAATGAGGGGTTGGTTCAGGGATTGATCGTTGTGAGGGTGACTGGGTTCATTGTGGCTTGGATGACCGGATTAAGGGTGACATTTGACAAGATTAGAGATACAATCCTGAGAAGAAAATTTCAGTTATAGACATGTATGTCTTTATACACAAACAGAGATTTTACCTTAAATCATATTTATAACTCTGTGTTATAAATGATGACTACCATTTACTGAATGCTCGCTATGCTGTTTGCATGTGTAACATAGTTGACTCTTTAGATGCCTCCACGTATAATTATCAAGGTAAACACTGGAAGCTTAACAATGGTACATTGCACTTACTATCAATAACTGATTATAAAATGTAGCAAACTTTTCACCCACTTATGGTGGCTATTAGACTCATGGGATGGGCGCCTGGGTGGCTCAGTCAGTTGAGCTTCCGACTCTCAGTTTTGGCCCAGGTCATTATCTCAGGATCGTGGGATCGAGCCCCATGTCTGGCTCCAAGCTCAGCGGGGAGTCTGCTTCAGATTCTCTCTCCTCCCATTTCCTCTCCCCTGGCTCACTTGCTCTCGTTCACTCCCTCTCTAAAATAAATAAATAAATCTTTTTTAAAAAAAACTCATAGAATACTATTAAATCCCCAGTTCTAGAAATGAAGACTAAAACAATGGGGATGATTATAATAATCATAACAACAATAATAACAGCCATCTTTTATTGTGTATTTTCTGTTTGCTAGGCATTATAAATTGTTTCATACACGTCATCTCACTTAATCCCCTCAACAGCCCTTTGAAGTGAGCGTTATTAGCCAAACTGTTACAGATGAAGGAATTAAATCTCAGAGTAGTTTGGTACCTTGCCCTTGATTACAGCTACCAAATATCAGAACTAGGATTTCAGCTCTCTTTCCATTAGGCTATATTGTCCATATAAACATTTTTACTTCACTTATTCTGATAAAACTCATCTTTAGAATAATAGTCATAAGTGAATTGATTATTATTAGCTTTCGAGAAACATCTTTTCTCCTTTTGGGTTTACGTACACTTATAAGGCAAACTAGTCAAAATGATCTTTCACCAAATACATTATATACCATACTTGACTATTTTTATTATCTCTTCTTTACCAGAAATATTTTGTTCTGATATCCACTAGCCATAAGTATATTTAATTAATTAAGACTTTGTTTCATGAGACTTCACAGTCTGGAACACCTTTTCTTGAACAATATAGTTAATTTATAGCATGTAATATTATTACAATATTCAGAATCTTTTATTCTTTTCCATATAAATAATTAGTGTACCTTTGGTACCTAATGTGAGCAGTTCTTAGTAACTTCTAAATAAGCAACAAAAGATTAGAGTAACGAGGTTTGGGGCTGAACTTTTTTCTTTATGATACTGTAAAAGGGACCAAGTAGATTAATACAGATTAATTCCATTTATAAGAATGTAGGGAAAAGGAGGAGATACATAATTAATCCTGTTTATAAAATGAAAAAACGCAACATATGTAGCAACAAGAACACATCATTTTGAGCAGGTCTTTCTAGAACAGACATTCCATATTGTGTTCCTCCTTTCCCACAGTCATTGCCATGACAATCTGGTGTGCTTAGCAGTCGCTGCTGAGTAAGGGAGACTGTCTCTTCTAGGGGATCTCTGTGACAGCCAAAAAACACAGCAGTCTTCTTTGGGTCTAGAAACTAGACATAGTATGTGAAATGGACGGAATTTTTGCATTTTTCTCCCCATTGAAGGGATTTCTTATGAATTACTCTGTCCGTTTCTATTTTAACATTTTTTTAAATCAGAATGAGGTTTTGGAGTGGATTTTTCTCTTCAAGTTAAGATTCTTTGCCATATGATTGAAGACCTTGTCATTTCTAGATGTGACAAAATGTCCACAACTGAATATGAAAACCTGTTATTAAGAATTGAAATCCATTTCGATGAAAGACATCTAATAATGCAGACCATGTTTAATTCTCCATTAAAAAAAAAAAAAACATGATCCTTCATGTCATTTCATAGACCTGTCCTACCATAGTTTTAAAAATATAACTGTCTCTATTCAGCCATGACAGAACCATCATTCATTCATTTCAAAGTCATATTTTGAGTGCCCGCCAACTTCTGAGTCAAAGAGTTTCTCTGATGTTGTGGGACTTCCAGACTAATTATAAGGGAACAGCATACAAATAATTATGAAATAACGTAAAAGAACACATTCATGAAATCATCAGTAGCATATGAATGTTAGTACCAGAGTGATTCAGACTGAGATGGCACCTTGCAGGGATGACTATCAGTAACAATACATTTAAAGTCAACGAGAGAGACAACAGACAGGGAGTGGCAGAGAGGTGGGGAGAGCCATGTTCCAGATTCAAGAACCGTACGCACAAGAGCTGTGGGTTGTAAAGAGCAGAGAGAAAGGGAGACGGTGGAAATGAATATGAATACCAGCACTTATTTGGGGGGATAGCAGGGATAAATGGTTGATGGAAATATCTGAATGTTTCATAGGGTGGCTTAATTTCAATTTAAAGGCTTTTAGTTACTGTAGAGAAGAGATATCTAAGGAAAATCACGTTGAAGAAGATAACTGAACAATGTTTTGGAAGCTGAACTAGCAGAGGAGGGTCTGAAGTCAGTGGTGTTATAAAGGTATGAGGTGATGACTGAACTCTAAAAATGGAAATTATCAAGCAAATCTGAAATTATTTTTTAAGACAAAATGGCAAAGTTGGTAATAAGTTGATTGGGAGGACAAGTGTGGAAGCAGCCTCCTCATGTTCAAAAGTGTGTCGGGCTTAAGATCCTGGAATTTGGGGAGAACAAGGACATGCCGATACAAGAAAGGAGCTTGGTCATTAGTGCTGTGTTTGACAGGGCAGCAGTTCAGTTTTTAAGTACTATACATGAGTTGTCATTGGAAAGGCCAAGTGAAGATTCTGAGTATCCGCCTGATTAGAGAAACAGTAAAATCATCATTTGCAGTAAATGGGGATAAGAAGCTAGATTCACAAGAGGTGATCTAGATTTAGAGTTGATTCAGAGTAATAACTTTTATTTTTCTTAAAGTTTTTTTTCTTAATTTATTTGACAGAGAGAGAGAGCAGCAGAGAGAGAGGGAGAAGCAGGCTCCCTACTGAGCAGGGAGCCCAGTGCAGGACTTGATCTCAGCATCCCCAGATCATGACCTGAGTGGAAGGCAGACGCTTAACTGACTGAGCCACCCAGGTGCCCAGTAACTTTTTAAACTGTACACCAGGCCTTATTCTAGACATGGGGAATACTGGGTAAACAAAGGCATAAGTTCTGCCCTTGTGGAGCTTAAAACGTAGCAGAAGGTAAAGCAGGTGAAACTTTGAAAGTAGGATAGTTCCAAAAGTAGAGTGAATATTGTAGGAAGGGCGGAAAAACAAGAAAGAATTAAGAAGTCTACAAAAGAGAAATTTGAATGTTATAAAAAGCACCAGATGTCACTTTTAGTATTATTTGAAATGTCAAAAAATGGGAAACAACTTAAATGTCCATTAGGAGGAGAATTTACTTAAGTTTTGAAATATAAGGTAACCATTTTAAAATGAAATATCTATATATATTGATGGAAATAGATGTCTATTATGTATTTAGTGAAAATGGAAAGTGCAGAATGACCGAAATTGACCTCATATTTATAAAATGAGGAAGATGTGTATAAAAATACACTCACATAAATATATATGTTTGCATAGGCCTTGAAAGAGGTTGACCCCTGCGTACCGAACAACTATTAGTAGTGGTTACATCTGAGGAGTACAGTCAGAAGGGGTAAATAGGGGCTTGCAGACTTCATATGTTTCTGAATTATTTGTATTTTAGTACAGTGGGCATGCTTTTTTTGCAGTTGAAATGTTGTATTAAAATAACTGTAGATTCACATGCAGTTGTGAGAAATAGAACAGAACCCCCTCCTGGAATTCTGATGCTACAAATGTTGGATCTTCTGGTGTCCCAGAGGTCCCTGAGGTTCAGTTCTTTGTTATGTTTTTTTGTTTTTGGGTTTTTTTTTTTTTTGGTCTATTTTCTCACTGATGTTCACATCAGGTAATTCTGTTTATGTCAACATCACGGATTCTATTCCATTCAATACTTTTTCTACTATTGAGCCCATCCAGTGGTTTTTTTTCCTCTTTATTATACTTTTTGTTACTATTTTTAACATCTCCTAGATGCTGAGATTGAACACTTGAAAATCTGACTGTAAGCTTCCTGACAGGGTAAAATAGGAAACAAGAATCATGCATCTTCCTGTATGAGACGTAGAAACACAATTCTCAGGGATGTCAGAGAGTTTTCTGGACTGAACCCTGCAAGGAGTTTCTAACTATAGAAGGGGGACTGCTAGAGTAGCTCTCAGGATAACTAGCAACACTTTTGAATGTATTTCTGCATATCTCTTAGAAATGTGATAATTCAAAAGAAAATATAAATACTTAGTCGGTTTCAAATTACAGCCCCAGTCACCACATTTGACAAGGAGCAACTTTATTACAGAGGGAAATAGGAAGACTTAGTAATGAATTGGGGAAAGAGTTGAGTTCCATAGAACCTCCCAGGTCTGAGAGGAAGTAATTATGTACATTATGATGATTTAAAAGTATGTGTAATAGTGGATGCCACTTAAGTAACATCCAGGAATGGGGAAGACCTAATTCATCTTAATTAAGGTTCTTCGTGGCCTGCCAGTTCTTTGAGGCATGGTATCTGCAGGCTGGCTGGCCAGAGTTGCAGAGAGGGAGAGCTTATTGACGAATTAGATGGCTGAATGAAATTATTGTATACAATATCCAGGGAGAGAGGAAATCATTGTTGAAGAGAAACAACCTGGGGTCTCTAAGCTTTTAGCAATGGGGAGATTTAAAAGGTAATCATGTTGTGGTACCTAATGGGAAAAAATGATTTCTTTTCACTGGGTGGCCATCTGGATGGAATGAGTGGGAAGATTTAATTGGGGAGAAGGTCATTGGGTTGTAGTCTAAGTACACTATTTGGAAAACAAGCGAGGATCATTTCTAAGAAGGCAGAGTATGGTCAGTGGTGTCAAACTTAAAAGAAAACATAAGCAGCATGAGAATGAATGGGGCAGAAGTGGGAACTGGTATTATTAGAGAACTTTCATCCAAGAGAATGTGGGGATAGGAGAGCAAAGTTGTGAGGAAAACACAGGAAGGAGAAAAGACAGACGTAGCTTGTGTTCTAAGTTGAGATGATCTGTGAAAAGTCACCTAGAAATAGCCCATTATTGGAAGTCTTATTATCAATAAATGTTATCCGGTAAAAGGGGTAACTTAAAAATGCCAAAGACAGAAATGAAAAATTATAGAGTAGGGAATAGGATCACAGGCTTCAGGAAGGAAACAGAATATAAGAACACAGGTCTTTCAAAAAGAAGCAAGGTAGAAGATCTGGAGCTCTAATAGACTTTGAATTTTGAAAGGCAGACGTCTCTCCCTCTGCTATTAAAAGGAAAGATGAGAATATGAATGTGCAGATGGCATGAAAACCTTGATATGCATAAATTAGAATTTTATTTTTCTATAACTTAGTTTCTGTGCAATGGCCCATTTCAATATGGTGACAGAAAGCTCAAGTAGTTCAAGATCCTGTCTTCCATTTTCCTGGTCCCCATTCCTCACAGGCCACTGCTGAGGGATCCCTTTCTTCTGTCTGTCTGCCAGCTCCTCTGTGACTCTTCCATGACATGCTCAGAAACCATGGTTCCACCGTTATGCCTGCTGCAGCTCAGGAATCTCTCACGCGTGTCCCCAGTACTGTCTGTCTAGACACACTCGCTCAGACATTCACTCTCTGGAGTTGTGCTTCTCCCTCAAGGTTCTGACCCAGGAAGTATGGAGTATGGCTTCTGGGACTCTCAAAGTTCTATTTCCCTCAACTCGCCTTCACCAGTCCTTCATGTTTCTTGTCTGGAGGTGAAACAGCAGCACAGGGTGGAAGGGTGTGTGCTATACTCGTACGGCATTTTGCTTAAATACTTGTACCCGTCTGAAGTCCTTACCATTTCTACATGGATTGTTGCTCCTGTAATCAACCAAGAAGATTTCCCCCCTTTTTTTTGGTGGGGTTTGGAGGCCCCCTTGCCTATCCCATGCCTTTTCTGAAGCAATGGACATAAAATATCTTATTATCTGGAGTGTATTGGGAAGGAGAGGAGATGGAATAATTTAACATTTCTAAAATATTAAAATACTACCAATACCAAGATGAAGAGAATGAGTTTATTGTAGATCTCCAGGGTGCCAGGCGTTTCTTCATTCCTAACAACTAACTTTTTAATGTGGGTATTATTGTTACCCATTTTAAGGATGAAGCAGCAGAGGCTGTATGCAGTTGTGTAATGTAGCTGTAGTCATACTGCTGGTCAGAGGCAGAGCCACTTTTCTCTGAACTGCACCTTTCATTCTTCCTCTGTGAGTAGAGTTGAAGGGCAGAATGCGTATGAGCAGTCTTCAGAGAAAGCCACAGTGGAGAGTCTTGATCTTGGTCAGCCGTAAGTAAATATTGGTGGGGAGGTCTGGTGAAGTGAGAGAAATAGAGGGACTAGTAGTATCCAAGAGAGACAGAGACAGAAAGAAGTCGAGAAGTCGGTGGCTAAAACTATTGGTTGAATTCTATTCGAAGCAGCATCTAAGAAGCAGAAGCCGCACACGCGGCGGGAAACCAGAACTGATATCGCTATGTCAGGCCTGTAGAGGAGAGGGAAGCGTTTATGGCGCTAGAAAGGCGAGTAGAGAAGTAAATGATCATAACAGCTGACACAGAGTGATAAATGGAGGCTTTACGTTTTTGAACAAGGAACACTTCCATGAATTTGGAAGTAAAGCAGTACTCCATGATAAGGAAGTGAAGATGGAGGTTAGCAGTGTATCAGAAAGGGAAAGAACTTTGAAATCATGGTGTTAGAGAGATCATAATTTTATATTACTTCCACATATTCTTATTGCCATCTCTTGTCCAGTGGGTTTTAACCTCAAGTCACAAGAATCTAAGGAATGTCCAGGGCTTGCTGGTCTGGAAACAAAACCATGGACTGGAGGTGCCAACTCTTTTTCTTCTCATTATATGTAGGAAGAAAGAAACAAAAAGCAAAGATTGTATAGAAGAAAGATGATGACTTTTCTTTTTTTTTAAGATTTTATTTATTTATTTGACAGAGATAGATACAGCCAGCGAGAGAGGGAACACAAGCAGGAGGAGTGGGAGAGGAAGAAGCAGGCTCCCAGTGGTGGAGCCTGATGTGGGGCTCAATCCCAGAACGCTGGGATCGTGCCCTGAGCCAAAGGCAGATGCTTAACAGCTGAGCCACCCAGGCGCCCCAAGATGATGACTTTCAAATGATGCGACATGATTTCAAATGCGGACTCAACCTCTTCTGTGTGGTCTTAAATGGAAGAATAATTTGACTACTCGGTTGAGAGGCTTAACTAAGATTATGATCAGATGCCTGGCTTGGAACTGTGAACATAGAGCTGGAGCTCTACAAATGTAATCCATTTTTTCCATACCTTCATTTATTCAACAAATATTTTTTTGAGTAGCTAATTTTATGCCACAGATAATGTATTAGTCAGCATAGGTCACATTATGCTGCAGTAATGAACACTCCTCCCCCATGTCAGTTGCTTAGCACAACAAAAGTTTATATACCTCACTAACTCAAAGTCCGCTGCATGGTTAGGTGGCTTTGCCTCCACGTAGCAGTCCAAACTGCTTCCCTCGTTTAACCTAACAGTTGTAACACAAGATCTCCACAAGGATTACTGCCCCCGAAAAAGTGCTATTCAGAACTACTCTTTGATACTTCTCCCTGGAAGTGACACAACTCAGTCAGCTTGCAACCCATGGACCAGAACTAGTTCTGTGGCCTCTTCTACTAGGAACAGTTGAAGCTGGAGTCTTCTGTGTGCTTAGAAGAGAAAAGAACCAGACACTGATGAACAGAAGTAAAGTCTTCCACTACTTGGCAAGACACTGGGTGCTTAGAGTGAACAAACCAGTCATTCTTTATCTTTCCCTCATGGAGCTCTCAGTCCACAGTGACGTGCTGCTGGGAAACAATGGCGTGGGTAAAGAGCCAGGTTTCTGCCCAGGCAATGCAAGGAATGAGATCAAAGAGATAGCATCCCGTAAGGATAAAGTTATGTGGGAAAGTAGGAAAGGGTAACAGTTTAGTGTAAGTGACAAGTATGGAGAACTTAGAAATCCTCAATAAATATTTACTGAACGAATGTTAAATGAGGAATAAGAAGAAATTTAGCTCTACAAAACTAAACGGGAAAGGCAACAGAGAGAGAACAGATATAGGAAGAAAAAACACATGGAAACAGTTTATGCTTTTCGAATGTTCTGAATAATATTTGGGAATAAAAGCTGTTCTTGCTATATCTGCTGCTTCCAGTAAGCCTGAAATATTTCCGTGCTGGTCGCTTCTGCCATAGTTGGGCTGCTGAGGAACTCGTTCCCAGCCAGACTGTTTCATTCTTACCTATTCAAGAGTGAGGCGATTGTGGGAAGCTTGGACTTTGACCCATCTTCCACAATGTTTTGGGATCAATCAAGTTTGCTTGATAGGCCCCTATCAAATGTAGAAGAGTCACAAGAAAGTAGGAATTATGCTACCATACATACTGAAAATGGTACAACGTTAGCCAAAATCCTATGAATACAATTTGGTGGCAGAATGTGTGTGTGTGTGGGGGGGGGGGGGGTAGTTCCTTAAAAGCATCAAAAATGATATATATTTAAAAATCTTTATTAAACAATAGAAAATAGGGGGGAAGAAACCTAAAGCAACCCCTGTTAACATTTTGATATAGTTCATCCCAGACTTTTTTCTAGGCACACATACCCATTTGTCTTATAAAAGCAGTTCATATGATAAATACTAGTCCATCATTTGCCTTTTACTTAACAATATTTCTCAGGTATTTTTCCATATCAAGAAGTATACTTCAATAAATTATTTTTTAAAGATTTTATTTTTAAGTAATCTCTACACCTAATGTGGGGCTCGAACTCACAACCCTGAGATCATTAGTCACAGGCTCCACTAACTGAGCCAACCAGGCACCCCCACTATAGCATTATTTTCAATAATGTTGGTTTTGTCTATGTATCCAAATATATTTCTTTATCGCCCCTCTAGGTTGTTTACAGATGGCTGCCATTATAAGCAATGCTGTTATGAACATATTCTAGCTGAATTTCTGTGCATCTCTTTAATTGTTTGATAGGGTAACTTTTCTGAATTACTGGGGCAAAAGTCATATACATTTTCAGGCTTATTATGCATATTACCAAATTGCACTCTAAAACATTGTTTCAATTATGTTTCTACTAGCAATGGATAAGAGCAAAAGAGTGTTTAGGAGTTGGTAAGTCTATAAGTATGGTTATAGAGAATTGACTATATTATTAAATGTGTGCTTAATCTTCATAGCTAATGGAAAAAGAGGCACCCACTATGTTATTTTAATCCTCCATCCTATATTTAATGCTTTGTGCTAAAGTTATAAATATGAGAGCTTCACAGTAGATTTCTTAGAAGAAATCTAAGACAGATTCACATACTCTGCTAAATGGGTTCATTAATATCATGGATGCTGGGATAGATTCCATGGATGACCCATTGGATATTTGGAATGAATTCCTCCCTCATCAAAATATATTGAGCTCTGCTATTGACTGTCATTCGTGCCTTGATATATGGCTGTGGCTAAATATCTGTGCACAGAATCTAATGATCATCTGAATGTTAGGAAATTTCTCATTCTTCTAAAGAGAAAACTGAGAAAAAAATTAGCAAAATTCACTATGTAACTTAGAGGGACATAAATGAAATAAAGTATCTACTTACAATATGTGATCTCCTAATTTAGACGTAAATAGTACTTCAAAGCGCATATCATGTAAAATAATTTTAGAAGTATTGCTCTTTTCCCACCCTTAAATTTCATGAAGCAGTTTTAGCCCAACTCCCCCTTCCGTGCATTCTTGACATCAGTATGGTGGGTGCCATCTTTTCAGGAAGCTGGCGTGTTTCCAGCACCTGTCATCTGGAACCCCATCTAAGCTGCTTGGGGTGCAAGACTTGGGAAACTGTCATCACTGGAAATCTTTTCCTTAGCTATAAAAACCCACTTGCTACTCACAATCTCCAATAACCACTTATTCTATTACTTTTTTTTTTTTTTTTTTTTTTTTTTTTGGTGATCTTTAAAATACTTGTTTTCAACGATGTCCAACAGTTTGAACTGTTAGGTCATGTCTCTCAAAATAATTACTAAGTCCATATTAAATTCCTTTGCTTCAGTTTTTTCCAGTCCCATCGAGTGAATGACTGCTTCCACAATCCAAAAACTGTTACCATTAGGCGCTGTTTCAGGTTACTGCAACTTCACTAAACAGTGCTTTGTTCAAAACAAAGTAATTGAGAGAGTGCCCAGTATTATGAGAAACGTTAGAAGGACTTTAGTATAAAATGCCTCTTTTCCTGAGGGATAATTTTGGGGAAGAAAAAATCTCACTTTACATTCGTCCATATATTATAGTTTAAACAAGAGAGGGATTCATACAAATCTCTTTTGTGGTCTTATGCAAAGTGACTGTTGAATATGAAAGGTTTTGTCTACCTATAAAAATATCTAAAGAAATGGGTGAACTGCTTTATTTTTCATTTAAGTAAATTGAATAAAAACATTCTTAAAAATCAAAAGGATACCGTAGGGTTGTAACGCATGTATCTTGCATGGAAACACTGAAGTACAGGTTATAAAGGCTGCTGCCTTGAAAACACTCATATTGGAATCTACAGCTTCTACCCGATTAAACCTCCTCCCAACCCCAAACCACATCTATTTTAGGTTTAATACAAAACAAACAAACAAACAAAACAGCAGGAAATATTTAGAATAAATATTCTCTTGAGGATCTATAGCCAACATTTTTGGAACTCAAAATGAAAAATTTAGAGAACAGAGTGGCTAGATTTCCCTATAGTCTTACTCTCTCTTTAAGATATATTATGTTATATTGTTTCCATTCTTTTCATCTAAGTACTTCCCAGAGAATCAGACTAAAAGAACATATTACAGATTAGGTGGCAGCTATTGGATTGATATTGTTGAAGATAGCATATGGTGTATTCTTCACTTTCAAACTGTTTTGAGTCTTTGTTCTTGCCCACAGCATATACAGTATATATGAGAACTATCCAAAACTTCCCAATGGCACATGTATCTAATATGCATCATTTTAAAAAGCGATCAACAATTCGCCATTGCATTCTTTATTATTTGAAGTAAATCAAATCAAGAGATACAGAGCTTAATATAAGTTGTTATAGAACTCAAATTCTATAAGCTCTCATAATTCCTTAAGATTATAAATGCTGTTTTAAAATGTTAATCAGAAGATGCATTTGTTTTAGTTCTTGATACTGAAAATATTGACTGAATTGTGAATTAACACATTTAGGGTTGCAGATGTCATTTTTCATGAGATTTCCTGAATGATGTAATTTTCATATTTCATATAGCAGTTTGATCAATTTACAGATTTATTTTACATAATTAGTTGGTAAATGAGAAATTCAATTGCTGATATATAACTATTTCTCTATAATATAAAAAAATAAGTTAAAATTCTGAATTATAAATAAAAAAACAAATATTTTGAAGACATCTGGTCCACATCTGTCTGAAATAAGATAATTTAAAACAGTGCAATTAACTGCAAAAATACTGAAATATTCACACCTTACAATGTAAAAAATAACTCATTTCATTTTAATGTGATTTCTTGAACTGATGAATTTTTTTTTTATTTTAGTGTCCTTTAGCCTCTCATTCTGTCATTATAAAGAAGACTGACAAGCTAAACAAACAAAAATAATCCATGTTTTTCAAAGCCTCTACTAAATGAAAGAATTATCTTTATTACTATTCTTTCATGAGTTGACTAACCTCCACTCCTGAGTTAATACTCAGCGGACTTAGATTCAGGCCTACCCCCTTTTGATGTATTTATAATTCTCCATTCAATTATTTAAAATGAGAGATTAGTGAGAGAGTCTGTAATCTTGCTCCCTAAATTGTGCATTCCTTGTGGGCACAAAGGGGTTCAGTAAATGTGAGAGGAAGGTATTCAGACCCATGAAAATGAAAAATATCTTTGGTACATTCTCATGATCAGTAGAGAATCGTCCTTTGAAGACTGGTCTTTTCTTTTGTTAAAAACCCGTGTTAAGTGGAAAATTAACCATTTTAGGAGAAAGGAAAATACACTAGACTTTCTATAGTCTAACCAAAAAAATGTGAAAAACAAGATAGATTTCTCCTTTAATAAAAGGCTGCAGAGCCTTAAGATTTCAATAGAACTGGGTTTTGATTCATGAGAGAGAAGTTACATTCATGAAATCACTCAATGCTGATGCTACAATTTAAGGTTATAGGGGGAAATCTCTGCTTGGATGCCAGAGGCTCCCTTAACTAGCAATAGACCACAAAAGGAATTGATACTGTGAAAAGTGAAAACATCGTTTCTAACACATACCCTAAGGTTTCACAAGTATTTTGTGTGTTTATTTCCAGGGAGCATGATAAAGATCCAGAGAGTTTTTTTAAGGTATTAATGCACCTTAAGGATTTAGGACTCAATTTCCATGTGTCTGTCCTTGGAGAAACCTTCACAGATGTCCCAGGTATCTCTTTTGAATTTTCTAATGTGTAATTTTATAGATGACATAAGCTGTACAACTTAAGTATTAATTTCCATGTTTCCCTTTGTTAGAATAATCAAGACGAGCACTGTTAACCAAAAGATTATACGATGGCATTAAAGTGTGATTCAATTAAAAAAATACTTAAGTAAGCATTCTTTGATTTAAGTTGAGAGCGTGAAGTCATCTCTTTTATCAAATATAGTTTATACAATGTAACTTGATGTAAATAAAATATATTGCTTTAGGCATCTTAACACTTAAGGAAAGTGGGAATTTGTAATTGGATATACAACCTCTCACCCCTGGGGTCACTGGTTTGAATCCTACTCGCATTGGTAATGGCTGAAATACATTACCATCTGTTAGGTGGACTGTGTAAAGCATTTTGGCATCAGACTTGTAATGTGGACTAGCCCACAGTCTACATGTAGTTGTCATTGGCCCATGCCTTTTTTATTGCATTGCGGAAACACAAAAATCTGAAGCTGATGGCAGCAGCTCTTCTCATTCTTAATGCCACATGGACCCTCATCAGAGCCATTTCCTTCGCCCTCATTCTCAGTGGACATGTTTGGGTCAGTAAGATGGGCATCCTGGCCCCTTTCATAAGCACTTAAGTTTTCATATTATTTTAATTGAGGAATAGTTGACATACAATGTTACATTAGTTATAATATTATATTAGTACAATAGTGATTTGACATTTGTATACATTGTGGAAACAGTTACTACTATAAATCTAGTCACCATCTGTCACCTTCCAAAGTTAATACAATATCATTGACTGTATCCCCCATGTTGTACATTACATCCCCATGACTTGTAACTTGTAACTGAAAGTTTGTACCTCTTAATCCCCTTCATCCGTATCACCCCCAACCCCCTCCTCTCTGGCAACTGCCAAACTATTCTCTGTATCTATGAGTCTGAGGTTTTGTGTTTTGTTTGTTTTGTTTTGTTAGATTCTACATGTAAGTGAAATCATACAGTATGTGTCTTTATCTGATTTACTTTGCTTAGCATAATGCCTTCAAAGTCTACCATGTTGTTGCAGATGTCAAGATTTCATTTTTTATGGCTGAGTAGTATTCCCGTGTGTGTGTGTATGTGCGTGTGTGTGCGTGCACCAAGTCTTCTTTATCTTCTTTATCTCTGTTATTGGACATTTAGGTTATTTTCATATCTTGGTTATTGTACATAATGCTACAGTGAACATAGGGGCACATATATCTTTCCAAATTAGTATTTTTGTTTTCTTTGGATAAATACCCAAAAGTGGAATTGCTGGATTATGTATTGGTCCTATTTTTAAATTTTTGAGGAACTTCCATACTGTTTTCCATAGCAGCTGCACTAACTTACATTCCCACCAGCAGTACATGAATGTTTCCTTTGCTGCACATCCTCACCAATATTTGTTATTTCTTGTCTTTCTGATAATAGCCATTCTGGCAGGTATAGCGTGATATTTCATTGTGCTTTTGATTTGCATTACCCTGATACTTAGTGATGTTGAGCATCTTTTTCATGTGCCTATTAGTCATCTGTATGTCTTCTTTGGAAAAGTGTCCATTCAGATCCTCTGCCATTTTTTAATTAGATCGTTTGGGGTTTTTTGTCAGTAAACTGTACAAGTTCTTTATATATTTTCAGTATTAACCCCTTATTGGATATATGACTTACAAATATCTTCTCACATTTCACTGGTTGCCTTTCCATTTTGTTGATGGCTTCCTTAGCTGTGCAGAAGCTTTTTAGTTTGTTGTAGTCCCATATGCTTATTTTTGCTTTTGTCTCCCTTGCCTCTTGAGTCAGAGCCAAAAAAAAAAAAAGTGCTAAGGTTGACATCAAGGAGCTTACTGCCCATCTTTTCATCTAGGAGTTTTATAGCTTCAGGTCTCACATTTGAATCTTTAATGCATATTGAGTTAATTAGTATGTATGGTGTTATAAGATGGTGCTCCAGTTTTATTCTTGTGTAGGTAGCTGTCCAGTTTTCCCAACACCATTGTTGAAGAGTCTATTTTTTCTCCATTGCATATTCTTGCCTCCTTTGTTGTAAATTAATTGACGGTATGTGTGTGGGTTTATTTCTGGACTCTGTATTCTGTTCTGTTGATCTATGTGTCTATTTTAATGCTGATACTGTACTGTTTTTGATTACTATAGCTTTGTAGTGTAGTTTGAAATTGGGGAGTGTGATACCTCTAGCTTTGTTCTTCTTTCTCAAGATTATTTTGGATATCATGTTCTTTTGTGGTTCCATACACATTTTAGAATTATTTGCTCTAGTTCTGTGAAAAATGTCATTGGAATTTTGATAGGAATTGAATTGAATCTGTAGATTGCTTTGAGTAGTATGGACATTTTAACAATGTTAATTCTTCCGATCCATAAGCAAAGAATATCGTTCCATTTATTTGTGTCTTCTTCAATTTCTTCACCAATGTCTTGTAGTTTTTAGTTTATAGGTCTTTCACCTTCTTGGTTAAATTTATTCCTATATATTTTATTCTTTTTGATGTGATTGTAAATGGAATTATTTTCTTGAATTCTAATAGTTTGTTATCAGTGTATAAAAATGAAATAGATTTTTGTACATCAGTTTTCTATCCTGCATCTTTACTGAATTCATTTATTAGTTCTAACAATTTTTGGTGGAGTCTTTAGAGTTTTCTATATACGGTATCATGTCATTTGCAAATAGGGACAATTTTACTTCTTCCTGTCTGTCTGCCATTTATTTCTTTTTCTTACCTAATTGCTATGGCTAGGACTTCTAGTACTGTGTTGAATAAAAGTGACTAGCATGGTCATCCTTGTCTTGATTCTGATCTTAGGCAAATTCTTTTTTAAAAGAAATCTTATTTTTAAGCAATTTCCACACTCAACGTGGGTCTCAAACTCACAACCCTGAGATCAAGAGTCACATGTTCTATTGACTGAGCCAGTCAGGTGCCCTTGATTCTTTTTTTTTTTTTAATTTTTTTTATTATATTATGTTAGTCACCATACAGTACATCCCTGGTTTTTGATGTAAAGTTTGATGATTCATTAGTTACGTATAACACCCAGTGCACCTTGATTCTGATCTTAGAGGAAAAGCTTTCCATTTTTTAGATTTTCACTGTTGAGTGTGATGTTAGATGTGGGTTTATCATATATGGCTTCTTTATGTTGAGGTACATTTCCTCTATACCCACTTTGTTAAGAGTTTCCATAAATGAATATTGAATTTTATCAGATGCTTTTTCTACATTTATTAAGGTGATCATATGATTTTTATTTTTCATTCTGTAAATGTGGTATATTACGTTGAGTGGTTTGCAGATCCCACTTGGTCATGATATATGATCCATTTAATCTCTTGTTGAATTTGGTTTGCTAATATTTTGTTGAGGATTTTTGCATCTATGTTCATCAGGAATATTGGCCTATAATTTGTACGTGTGTGTTTGGGGGGGGGTGTTCTTCTTTGCTTTTGGCATCAGAGTAATGCTAATCTCACAAAATGAGTTTGGAAGCTTTGGTAGGAAGTGTGGTAGAATAGGACCAAAGTATGGAGGTTCTTGATAACCAAAGTCGATCAGATAAAAGTACGAAATAAGGAACCTAGATCGTGAACAGGAAAGAAATGTGATAAAACTTGTATTTTAGGAAGCTTTATCTTTCAGTGGTATGTAGGCAGATTCACAGTAAGACACTACAGTGGTAATCCAAATGTGATTCTTGAAGTGATAGCTGAGAGATTAGTGAGAGGGATGTATGACAGAGATAGTCTCAAGGAAAGCACAGAAAGGAATTTGAAGATGGATAGCTGAAGATGGATAGATGGATAGAAAAAAGGAAGAAAAGTTCTGCTCATTTGCAAAGCTGGTGAGTCTTGTTTGTGACAGCACTAAGGTGTTTGTGGATGGACTGAGAAGTACGGCTGGAGGAAGTCCCTTAGCAGAAGGCTTCTCAGCCAGTTTTACTACTGGGTAATTTTAAGCCACCGCTACAGAAAAGACTAGGATTTTACACAGGGCCATGTTCTTGGGATCACAGTCTCCCTTCCCACACATTAACATTGAGCTATTTAGATTAGTATGGAGGGTTAAAAGTGAAGTGTGAAGCCTCAGGGGCCCAGGTACTGAGTGCTCAGTAGTTATAGGTCTAATCTCATTATTCAACTTTGGCTTGACTGTATCATATACTTACTGAGCACTGTAGGAGTGGAATTCCACCGTGAGCAAGACTCAGCCTCCACCTTCAGGGAGCTCTGCCTTGGGAAGATGCTTACATACAATTAACAGGCAACTAAGAAGCTGTGAAATAATTAGGGAATGTTGTGGAAGCCCACAGGAAGGGGTATCATATTATCTATGATGTTTCCAGTCTCAGCTGGGGCTCCTTCTGCCTCTGGTCCATTTCTGTCATTCCAAATGTGAGTCAGCTTTCTTCATGGCTACAGCAATTCACCTTGCACATAAGAAGAGTCCCAGTTGTTGTATAGACCAACGAATCGGGTAGCTTTCCAGGTTATGTTCCTAGAAGGCCACCTTGCCAATCTTTAAAGTTTTCCTAACAGGCCATTCCGTGTATTTTCAGCCATTCTTATCATTGTTTTGGTCTAACAAACACTTACATAGCACTCACTGTATTCCAGGCATGGTTCTAATCGATTTACAAATATTAATTCTGACTTCTCATAACAGTCTCGTTCAGTATTATTATCTCCATTTTTCTCAGGTGGTGAAACTGAGGCGAAGAGAGATTAAGTAAGGTCACATAGCTAGCTAGGTAGTATTTTTTTACTACTGTGGTAGTGGCTTTCTGTGTTCTTGTTTTCCAGACCTTTTCTCTAAGTTTAAGCATTTTTTTCCCCTCAGCTCACCATCCAACACTTCACAAAAGGATTACCTAACAAGCATACATTTCTTCACCTGTTGTCTCTTCTGGATGCTACAGTAACATATCTAAAACCCATACCATAACCCAATTTACATACTCTGTAATATCAGCCAGAGTACTTACTCGCAATGCTATTAACATTGTAAGAAGTGGTTTTCTTATAAATAATTGCAATAATAATTATTATTATGCTATTAATTGCTACTATTTATTGACACTTTGCTTCTTACTTGGTCCTTTGCCACATTATTTACTATAATGCTCATGATAAACCCAATGGAGTAGGTATTATTATTCCACTTAACAGGTAGAAAGACTGAGACTCTGAAGGCTTAAGTCATTTTGATTGCACTGCCTGTGAGTTAAACTTTTCTCTTTCACATAGAAGCCTTGATGTATTGGAAAACCAAAAAAGGCTTAATATATAACCACAGGACCACTCATTAGTCTTTTTTTTTTTTTTGCTTTTTAATCAAGATATGACTTTTATATAACATTGCGTAAGTTTAAGGTGTCCAACATGTTAATTTGATGCACTTATGTTTTGTAATATGATTACCACTGTAGCTTTAGCTAACACCTCTCTCACATCACATAATTATCTTTTCTTTTTTGTGAAGAACACATTTAAAATCTAGTCTCTTAGCAATTTTGAAGTATATAATATAGTATTGTTGGCTATTATCAATGTGTTATGCTTTAGATATCCAGAATTTATTCTCTTTTAGTTGCAAGTTTGTGCATTAATTTCTTTGTCTCCAACTTCCTTCTCCTTCCCTCTTCGCAGATTTCTTAGGGAAATCTAGCACATCTGAGTGATGGTGTTAATGCCAGTGAGTTTTACTGCCCTTTCGATGAAACAATCTCCATTAAATTTCTTTTGAAAATGTTAAAAATTTTAGTAGAACAACTTGTAGAGTCTCCATACTATTGATTATTTTCAAGTATGTTTATTATTTTCAAATTATATTGTCGTAAGGTTTTTATAATCCTTTTTCTGAAAAGTGTGGTAGATTATGGTTCTACTCTATAGACACATTATTTCTAGCTCTTTTGTGTCATCTTTTCATTTTACAAAAGAGTAGAAAGCTCTAGCACAATGATTATTCCAGGTTCCCAGAGCTGGGCAGCGTGGGTGAGATAGGCAGGAGATAATGGCAAGGTTAGGAGTCAGCCGGGGAGTCTGTCTCCTCATCCCTATATGCTTCTGTGCATATTCAGTAAATGTTTTTTAAATATCTTCTTTGTGCCAAGCACTATGCGAGACATTTAGAATGAAACAGCGAATAAAGCAGACATGTGTTGGGATGTTTGCAATTTGTCGTCCCATATCAGAGCTCGATTCATCACTTACTAGAACATTCCTTAGAAACATCAGAACTTGCCATTTCTTGAACACTTAGCATGTGCCAGGTACTGTTCTAAGCTCTTGGGGCATTTCCTCACTTACTCTTCACTATTGTGATTACCATTTTACTGCTGAGAAAAGTAAGGCGTGAGGAGGTTAAGTCACTTGCCTGATATCACCCATCCATCCAATTATGAAACCACATTTCAAACTTTGTCAGTCCAAAGCATTGAGTATTCTACATGGAAGCCCACATGATCATCCTTGTTTTAAAGATACCCAAATAATAGTTGGATATATTTAGTGTTCGATACATATTATTTGAATGAATGAAAGAATGAGTTTGGCATAGAGAACAATACAATTTACATATCATATCAGGTATGTAGAAATCTACATTGAAACTCTTTTCAAGTATTAGTGAGTTAGTGACTGAAAATAGAGAACCCTAGGACTTAAGGAAGTCTAAGTGATTTTATATTATATTTTCTATTTTATATAGACTTTGATTTAACATAAATCTGTTTTTCAGTTTTTTTCTCATCTTTCACCTCCTATATCAGTCAAAATAAGCTGAGTTCTGCTAAACTAACAGACAACCTTAAAATCTCAGTGGCTTGAAACATAAGATTTTCTTCTTACTCATGCTACATTTATTACAGGTGGGCAGTAGTGTTCTACTCATTTTGGTCATTCAGGGACCCAGCCTTGCAGAGACACCCAAGCAACCACCATCTCAAACATTACCAGTTAACCGTGCCAGATGGAAGAGAAAACTAGGAGATCCTGCCATTAACAATTTACTGCTCTATCCTAAAAGTGACATAAGGTTCCACTCAACGCATTGGCCAGAACTTGTTGCAAAGCACTGAACAACTATAAGGGCGGGGGGCGGGAGGAGCAGGAAATACAGTCCTGAGTTGGGCCCAGAATGGGGAAAGAACAGAAATATTTGGTGAATAGCACTATTGACCACCGTAGCTCCTTAATATGCATCATGATCTGTGGCTCATCAGAGAGAAAACCAAGCCTGTCCAAGATGTCTGCCTTAATCTGAGGGAGCCTATCCCCATTGAGTAAAGAAATCTTAACAAATTTAAGAGTACTCCCCACAGCCTTCTCCATGGAGACAACCTAGCTGGTGTCTGAAGATATATCTAGCAACCTTGTATCACAAGGCAGAGTAATATGAAGTCAAATTGGCCTCTGTGGGAATGATGTGAATTCTCACTTACAGGTGACCTGACATTTTGGAAAAGTTATAGTGACAGTCATGAGTAGTTTTACCCTCTACCCCCAAAGGACGTATGACAATGTCCAGAGACCTCCTAGTTGCTACAGCTGCGGGGGCTGGAGGGGCAGGGTGCTACTCACAGGTAGTGTATAGAGGTCAGAGTTGCTGCTAACCATCTTACGATGCACAGGACAGCCCCCCACAACAAAGAATTATCCAACCTAAAATGTCAATAATGCCAACACTGAGAAACTCTGATATATAGGAATTGAAGTCAGAAGATCAGGTTTGGACTGAGTCCTGTAGCTTCCTCTGTTAACCTCAGTTAATCCATCTGTACAATACAAAGGGGGAGATGGGAATGAGAAATACAACAATAAAAACACCTGCCCTACCCACTTCAGTGAGTTAGAATGAAGATTTCAGCACAATTAATTTGGGAGAAAGTGTTTTCTTAACTACCAGGCAGATTTTGTTATATGATTCACGTACTTCCCTTCAGAGTTTGTATGTAGAGTGAGTCTTTAATACATTTTGGATCCAAAGAAGACATTAATGATGCTGAACCTTAAAAGTTTATTTCTGACATTATTTTAATTATTTTTAATTTGGAAAATTGAAAGATCATTCTGGTACATAAAGCATCCATCAGACTCCATGTTGCAAATGAACCATAAAACCCAGCAGCTCCTCAATGCAAATATTTTAGTTTTGACCAGTTCTCATGAAAGGGTCACATTGTTAGCCCTTGATGGTTTAAAAAAAAAAAAAAACGCAAATGCTTAAGATATCAAGTCAGTGGAATGTGTTTGTATACTTCATAATTTCCCACAAATGATAATTCTAAACAAAAAAATTTTTTTTCTGTGAACAGCCAAAGCCTCACAGCAGGGCTCTTCTTTCCCGACCACAGACACGGTGTGAGAAGGAGTTTTAGCTTTAGACATTGGGGAACCAGAAAGGTTTCAAGGAAAGTAAAAACCTGAACTACAGTTTTGGCAGATAGAAATCCTTCTGGTTCACCTTTAATTAGAGGTTAAGAACAGTATGTGAGAAACTTCTGGTTAGTATCTGGCATGACAATGGTTATTACTGTGATCTTGGCATATTTCTGCTCCTTAGTTCTGGAGTCAAATGTTGGATGATTATATAACATTTCCCTCCGCTCCCATCTCTCTTTTCACTCCCAGCTACAGTTTCATTTTCAGAAGAGCAGCTACACTATGGGGGGTGGGGGGAAGGATGCAATAGAAAGTTTCTAGGAAAGCAAATAGCTTATACCACATTAATATAAAGGTGGAAAATTTTTCTACAAGGGGAGCCCAGCAGAAGGAAAGCTTATAAATATATGGATCAATGTTGAATTAAAAGATTATTACATATGACATGAAAGAAGTGTGCCAGTAAAACTGAATAAACTCATTCTCTCTAGATCATACCGTTCCTCAAACCTTTCCTTCTCCTTTTGTTTCTTGTAATGTTATTACTACCTACTTTTTCCCCTAACATAGAAGTATTTACCGAGCTCCTATCGCGGTCCGGCACCATACTGTGGACACCAAGAGTAGAAGATGTGGTTCCTGCCCTCTAGAACCTTATTGTCTGGGAAGCAAAAGTGTTTTTATAATTGTTTCATTATACCATGCCCTTGTTTATATTAGAACATTTTCAAATAACTTTAATATATTACTTGATAACCCTTACAGCAATGTAGTAGACACTCAAACGAATATTAGCATCCCAAATTTGTAGCTGAGGAAAATGATCCACGTTGGCCCCATTTAAGTAGCATGGATCTGAGGTAGATTCTCGGTGGACAGAACCACCTTCACATGTTTCTTATAAATAAGCATATAGTTAGTTTCCCAAGAACATGATTTAGAACAGAAATCTTCTGTCTCTTAGTCCTTTGCCGAAGAAAACAACAAAAAATAATGGGGAAGTAAGGAAGTTTCTATAAATGTGGACATATATGCTCCTGACAGGAAATAATAAATACTGTAATAAAAATGACAATATCTCTTAAGATAACTTATGAATTTAACAAGATTCCAATAAAGATGCCAAAATATTACTTTATATCTCTTCACATACTTCTAGCATACTAGCTAGAAGATACTATGTATCTAGCATACTTCTAAAATTCATATAAAATAAATAAATAAATGCGCAGAATATCGAAGGATTTTCTAGCAAAGGAGTAACAACGGGAAACATGCCCTACCGTCTTCAGAACTTATATGGAGTGATAACTTTTAAAAGAGTACTTTAACAGGGGCGCCTGGGTGGCTCAGTCGGCTAAACGTCTGCCTTCAGCTGAGGTCATGATTCTGGGGTCCTTGGATTGAGTCTTGCATCGGGCTTCCTGCTCAGTGGGGAGCCTGCTTCTCTCTCTCTTTCTGCCCCTCCCCTTGCTTGTACTCTCTCTGACAAAGAAAAATAAATAAAATCTTTAAAAAAATTTTTTTAAATAAATAAAAGAGTACAGATTCAAAGTAGAACAATAGACAAAATAGAGAATTCAGAAGTAAACTCAATTTGTATGTAAATTTAATATCCAGCAAACTTAGGATAACAAAAATTAATATACTTATTCCAGCTCTAAAGTGTAATATTATTAGTGAAAGCAAGAAAATAAGTAAAATAAATAGCTACAGTGCACAAAAAAAAAATTCACGAAAGAAATCAAGTATAGATTTTAAGTATACATTATAGATAAAGGTATACAGAAGCATCAACATAGTGTAAGCACAGTAACTTACTGAACTCCTACTCCGTGCCCAGCGCAAGGCTGGGGCTTGTACTCTGATAGTCCATTTGATATCACAACAGTCCTCTCGGTAGGTACAATTACTGTCCCCTATGTACGAGCGAAGACACAAAGGCCTAAGTTAAATAATTTGCCCAAAGTCACACAACTAATAATAAAGATAATGATACCCAAAGAAATCAACACTAAATCAAATTTTGGGGCAAAAAATCTAATTTTACCTGTTACAAAGTAAGTATAAGTACAGGGAATAGGACAGAGCAGTTACGTGGACCCAAGAATAAAAGTAAAGGCGTATCCTAACGAAGACTAGCCAGTTTATGGAGAATCATCTGCATGAATAATGATGGCAATGTAAAAAAAATTTTTTTTAGTCAAACCCTTTGTTTGGGTGATTTCACGTCGAAGAATGTATCCCATGGGAACCCATCCTATGCCTTTCTTCCAAATGTCTGTCAAGAAATTGTCCTCAAAAGTTGTAACTATGAAAACATGACTGAAGAAAAATGCTCTTTCATTTTCCTAAACAGGAGTCCTCAAAGTTTACGATATATGTGCACTCAGGGAAGACTTAAGGAAATGGATAAATTAATTAAATAACAAGTGGGAAAAGATCAAGACATTGATGAACCAAAAGGAAACTAGAAACAGACCCTAATTTTAAAAGCCTGTACATGTGTGTATGACAGAAGGGTGATAGATAGGAGGTCTTAGAATATGACTTGTGCACCTTGTTTTGGTATTTTATCCTTTTGAATTCCTCTAGTCGGATATGGTCATGATTTGAACTGCAGTGTGGTCAAAATAATATGTGCCTCAATAATAATAGTCCCTTGACTATGGTAGAAGGCCTGCCTGTTTTTACAAATTCATGTTTCCTGCAATGTCTTATCAGCCCCAGAGCCTCTTGACAGACACAGCAGAATAGGGAGGGAATATCTGGATCCAGCTAGCGAGCTTTTCCAGCTATAGCTCTCCTGGCCTAAATTGTTACATTTGTAAAATGGAAACCATCAGAGCTACATGGTACAATGGAATGAATTCTATCCTGGAATTTAAAAGGCTCAAGGTCGGCTTACAGCTCTGCCACTGAGCAGCCACCTCTCTCCTAGCCTCTGCTTACTTATCCATAAAATAAAGTCACCCAAAAGAGGTGAGAACTAGAAGGGACCTTGGAGATTAGGGTATGTCAGCTTTTAAAATGAAGTGCATGTCCCACCCCCAAGAGAATTTCACATAGTGACACTTTCTGGAAAAAATCTCACATAGTGACACTTTCTTATTGTGAAAACAACAAGTATAAGAATTCTGCTTTATCTAGCTGTACTTTAGTTTTTATCATCCTGATATCTGTCTGCACTCCCAATCCCAACTCCCACCGTCAGGCAGTTGAGAACCATGATCAAGGTTGTCACAATGATTCCAGCCACCCTCATGGCTGACTAAAGTTGCCCAGTGTTCCATCCTGTAAGCCTTTGCTACTTTAAACTTCCTAAAGCTTTGTGAATCTCGCCTTCCCCTTTTTTTCTGCCCTTATCAAATTAAATACAATTTCAGGATCTGAATTTCTCAGTGTGGTTTCAACTACCTTCCTAGTCTTACTTCAGTCCTTACACATGAGTATCCCCTGAAGGTAGCTCACATGTCACAACCCAGAGCCCCTCCCTCCTCCATCAGTTACAGTTCAACCCATCTTCCATGACTCATCTTACCCACCTTCCCTGACCTCTAAAATGGGTATGCTACCTCCATCTTTGAATGTCCATGGGATTTTGTTTATACTTAGCTATGCATTTGTCACACTTCAGTGAGTTAGAAGGTGCTTTAGGATGGTGATTGTATCTTATACAACTTCATAAGACCCAAAGATCCTAATAAAGCAGTATTTGCAAACTTTTGGCCATGATTCACACCAAGATATATCTTTACATTGTGACCTACTGTATGCCTTTGTGTAGGCGTATTTATAATTGAAA